>NW_006239449.1:160653-182414 GCF_000226075.1 Solanum tuberosum
TGGCGGTGGAGGTGGAGGAGGCGGTGGTGGCTACGGAGGTGGCCGACGTGAAGGCGGTGGTGGCGGCTACGGTGGCGGCGGCGGCTACGGAGGTGGCAGACGTGAAGGTGGTGGCGGCGGCGGCTACAGTGGAGGTGGTGGCGGCTACGGAGGTGGTCGTCGTGAAGGTGGTTACGGTGGAGGCGGTGGTGGTTATGGTGGAGGTGACCGCTACAGTGATCGCTCTTCAAGAGGTGGTGGAGGTGGTTCTTCCGATGGAAACTGGAGGAGTTAGATTTGTTGTTCGCTTTTAGATTGTTTTTGTTTGAACTTATTTATGGTTTCGAAGTTTGGTTGATGTCCCGTTTATGATTTACCGTGGTTACTGTTACTGTTCTCTTTTTTGACCGCTATTGGTGTTACCTTGTGGATCTCTGTTTACAAAGTTCTCATGAATGGAAGTGAATGAAGATTTACTATTTATAGTCCAATTTCTTATTAATTTCATCTTGTTTGTTCATCGATTGTCCCTTGCCTCGTGGCTTTAATGGTAAACAAATCGTAGTACTACTCTCACTGAAACAGTGGCCTCTGGCGGTTTTTCCGCTATGTATGTGAGTGCTACACTAGTAGTCGTCTTGGGCAGCCATCTATAGTAATAAGATCAGACTCATCAATGTCCCCTGTTGGTGTTTTAGATCTCAGATTCTTAGAACATGAAGTGTGTTTGTTGTGGATGTATTTATCAGCTATAACTTAGCCCCATGGAAACAATCCCCAAATTCCCTGGTTTTGGTCGATTTTCCTCTATTTATTATTCCACAGAAATTGAATGAGACACATGGAAAATAACTATGCAAGAAAGGCAGAAAGCGGCAAAAATTATTGAAGTATTTATATACTCTAGTCGGTAGGCAATGCCTGTAAGAGCATAGAAAGAAGCCAGCAAACTTGAGCATTTCCACTGATTCGTTAGTGTAGAGTTACATTATTTTATCTTCAAGTGGTCCAGTCTCTTGTGAATAGAATCTTTCTTTTCTAATTTAGTGATACTGCAACCTATATTTTAATGATTTGTCATTCTGATCAATTTGTACGTCTAGTATCGTGCTCAAGCTTGTATTACAGCATTTACATGTGTATCTTGATTCTGGAGGGGGTAGGTCACTTTTCTGGAAAATAAGATAAATTTACCCTGGTACTTCATCCCGAGTGGTGTTTTTAGAATGGGCATAGCTATGTGCAGAGGCATGTATATATAGAACTTTTAAATATGAGACGGTAAGAGCACTAAAACTAATTGGGTAGATTGGTTTATAAACCCTGCACCCTCCTCATTTTGAGGTGAATATATGGGGCTGCTAGTTTCAAACTTGTGACAGATTTCACAAAGCAAACTTTATTTACTAAAGTCTTTTAATTCAAATTTATATGTTATTACATTAGTTTTATATTTGTATGTTTAATAAAAATATCACACAAATAGATATCAAATGACATACTTTAACTAATATACATTAGACGTTGGTAGTACACTCATCATCTTCAAATCTTGAGTTTGCCTCTACTAATGTAAATTCTATCATAATTGTCTACTTCGACAATTTAGTTTTCCTATCTTGTTAAGCAAAGTTGTGCAAAAAAGACTTCCGCAAGAATTTCTCCTCCTTCACCGTCTTCTATTCTACTTCACATAAAATGGGACATAGAGAATAACTTTGAAGCTAAAGTATATGGGTGTATTTCTACACGTACAACATATTATGGTCAGGACCGCGCGATACTATTGATGGCTAAAATCAAATTTCAAAATGAAGCTTTGATTTAAAAATGTGCTTCTAACTTTTTAAAATGCAAAGGAAGGAATAATTATTTTTTAATGATTTCTTTTCGATTGATAATATCTTAAGGTAATTCAATTTCTTTTGATACGTTGTTTATCTTGAGTGAGATTTGATCAACTTTCATTTTAAAAAACTTATTTCAGCTAATGACCATTGTCGATCAATTAATTAAAAGTTCCTTTTTTAAAAAAAAATATTCGATTTTTATGTCTTATCTGATTCAATTTTAGTTCTTTTTAACAATTCTTTAATTTCAACTTTCCACATGACATGTTTAAAAGACCACGAGATTAAAGAGCATTTTGATACATTTGATATATTTTTAATTTTAAACCATATGATTCAAATGTTTTCTTTATATATATATATATATTTTAAATTTGTATCAAGTCAAAATAAACCAAACAAATTAAAACGAAAAAAGTAACATATAAATGGCGTAACCCACTCCCCATTCCCCCACCCATAAAAATAAAATTTGGGGCCTAAAGCATTGGCTTGAATGACTTCATATTGAAGCAGACCCTAGTTATGGTGATCACTAGAATTTAATATCCTAATAGATGCCAGAATTTCAGCCACGAATGCTGAAAAATATATAGCTATTTATTAGTATTTTATCAGTAACACCGACGAATCACTATAGTTTGATGTTAGGTCAATTTTAGGTCAATATTAGATAAAAAAATTCTGATAATTATTAAAATAATATTTAAATCTTGATGAATCGCTATAAGTCATGCTGGAAATCATGATAGTTTCTAGCGTGAAGTCCATTTTCTTAAGATTTATTTTTTAAAGGCATTAATGTTTAAATAGTTATCATCAACAAATTCTATTTATGTGAATCACTTTTTTCAAACACGTTCAATTTATTTTAGTTTGAGTTGGTTTAATTGGACAGATGAATAGTGGGTCAATTTGTAGGAAGTTGCACCTGATAATCTTGAAAATGAATGGTTAAGACTTTTAATCTCGACTTACCTTAATAAAATAATAATTTTTTTAATAGTACCAATATGGGCGGATCTATAGGTATTCGTGGGGTGCCACGGCACCCAGTGATCTTGAAAAAAACTTTGTATATATATATATACATATATATATAAGAAATTAATATATATTTTCTTTGCCACCCATTAAACTAATAAATAGTGAACACTTCATTTGGCCAAGCGGGTAGTTTGCCACACGTGTAGCCGCAGCTTCAAATCTCGTGGACAACATTAATTTTTGGAAGCTTTTTCTTTCTTTCTTTTTTTTTTTTTTTTTTTTTGTGTTTTTCATTAACGTGTGAAGGCTTTTTTTTTTTTCATCCATTCATTCTTATTTATTTACTAGTATTCTTTATTAATTCAAATTGACTCGTATTCACCATAATTAATTATTAAGTTCTTTTACTTTCTCTTTCACTAATTATTAATCATTTGATATGAGTGTTCCGTGTTTATTCTTTATCAATTAATGAGTATTGAATTATGAACGTGACATAAATATTATTAAGAATATATTTAAATAGTCGTTTTAATAAAATATAAGTTTTAAAAATGATAAATATTATTATTAGAGTTCGTTTAATTTAAAGGTTCTTTCGATCTTCACTGACGTTCTTGCTAAGTAAGATGACTAGATTGAAACTAAAATTTTTTTATTTCTCTTTTGTTAATATTAATTTTGACTAACAAACACATAAAGTCAATGGAATATGAATATATTAAGTTAACACTATTAGATATTTTATACAAGCTCAAATTTTAGTGTGAAAAATCTCTTTTTTTCCTCAAAGTTTCAGCGAATAAGGCCATTAATTCCTTAAAAGAAATAAAAATTGTATTGTTTTGTTATCTCTAATCTCATAATATCTAAAAGAAAATATTACTAACATGCATGTTTGATCGATTTGTTGATAAAAATCGAAAAAGGATAAATTACTCGAATTGTAATCCAAAATTAAAGCAACCGACCCACTTATCTTACTTGAGTAATATATGTGACACCCAGGACCTCCAAATCCTAGATCCGCCAAATTCTATATTGAACATGTTATTTATGCTATTGCCATCCCGGTTGAACTCATAATGTATCCATTAGAAGTCCGCTCTTAAGGTTAAAATTACTAATTTTTATTTATATTTGTAAAGTATTGTCCATTTTCTTCCCAAAAAAGAAAAAAAAAAAGGTGCTTGTTTGAGATATACACCTAAAAAAGATGTTGGTACGATTATTTTCTTCAAAATATCAAACTCAATTTTTCAAAAATAAAAAAATTACTTGTGCAATATTCCAAAAAATTAGGTCCCAACGTGGTTGTGTCATTCTCATAGTGTCGTATGATATACATGCATGTATAAAGTTTTGAGGTAGGGAATTAATTCTAAAAGCTAATCTTTCAACAACTTGATGATGATATATAATTTATTTACCATAATTACTATACAAGAAGAAAAAGAAAGCCTTGTCGTAACAGATAAAATTGTTATATAATTAAAACGTCATGATTTTAATTTGTGAAAGCAATTCCTTACAAAAATACAACACATAATTATCTATATAGACTTTTGTGGCTGGACTTTTTCCCAGACCCTGCACATAACGGTACCTTAGTGCACCGGCCTATTTTATATTGTTTACTAGACAAGGAAATTTCCACTAGAATTGTGGAACATACCAAAAGTTGTAAGATTGCCTTATGATTGGCAAAAGCTCAAAAGGCAAAAACTATCCTTTGGAAAATCACATATTCACTATATTCCTTTCTATATGTCAAATCTTATCGAAGCCACATATGCATTATCAACTATATATAAAGCACTCGTCCAATATTCGAAGTGATGCAACTTGTGTATCGAATTTTAAGTCTTGCATCTTTTTTTATCCTCACTAATAAGATAAGCTTTTTGATTGGTTCTCTCATTTACCATAAGATTTTTAGGAATAATATTATAAATATAACCAATTGATTTGTTTCTTCTTTGCTGTATATTCTGCAATTTGATAAATATATATTCTCCTTCCAAATTTACTCACTTTACCAATCATTATTTTTCCACTTTTGCTGGGATACCTTCTTACTTGTTCTGGTGATTATTTTAACAAGTGTATCGTCCAGGACAACGTTTTTAAAAGCCAAAAGTTCAAAAAAAGTGACAAGGTCCAAGGAGCTTGAAGTGAACCATGCAAATTATGAAAACATCAATTAATATATTCGAAACCACGATGAATTTAGTGATATGATATTTAAAATAATGTAACTTAAACAATTGAATAGAGGCGTATGCAGGAGGGGTTACCGGGTTCACGCGAACCCATGCTCCCCTTCCAAAATTATATATAGTAGTGTTATATTTTTTATTTTTTTATTAAATATAAATGTGTGAACCCACACTAAAGTATCATATAATGTGATGATGATTGGGTGCATCTTTCAGTGAGGTTAGAAATTTGACTTTTATATCTCTTGTTTTATTTTTCTTTCTAAAATTTGGTAACATATCTCTAAGTGGTTATTGATAGCACTTTTCGTGTTTTAATTTACTAAGCATTTTAATTTTGGAACAATAATGTAAAATTTTAACTGTTTTCAATGATAAAGAACCTAAATGTCAAACCGCTTAGATCCATCTTTTCATAATAGTGCACCCATTAACCCGAAATCCTGGATACACCTTTGCAATTGATCCTATAATCGAAATGGTGTTAAAAGAATACACTTGCCATTTATCGATTATAACAATTTTCAAAACTCAAGTCTACATTGCCTTAAAGATTTTTGAATATTCTTACTTTGGCTAATCTTTAAAGTTAAACTGACTCAGAAGTATCCGTCAGAAGTTAGTAATTTGAAGCTACCAAAAGTTTTTATTTTTTTAATTATGAGTTACATTGCTTAAAAAGTTTAATTGGAAGATTAATTAGTGTAGTATGTTTTTAGACATGAGTGGGCCATTATATTATTCAATTCTACAAGTTGTGGGAATTACAGAGGACCATCCTAGAGGGCTAGAGTCCTTGTTAGGAGACCAAGGATTCCCACATATGTTGTGTTTTCCGTACGCGATAGAGTCGGTTGGAATCCAAAAATTCTTCAAACTTTGCCTATGGCGGAATAATAATTTTAATTAAAAGGGTGTAAAATCTGAATAAGTTGACGTGAACTAGTCGAAGAAAGTTTCAGATAAAATCACGTATAAATAATATTTTAATCATGTATAAATAATATAATTTTCTATCGAAGGAAGTTTGGATGAAATTCCTGACCACACGGTGACTCCGCCCATACCCTCTCCCCCAACCCCCCAAATATTGACGCATTTTATTCAAATCCTTCTTAAATTGTGACTTGATGCACTAAACATTGAGAGGGTAATGATTTTAGAAAAGTCAAATACAAAAGGATAATTACAACCAAATTTAGTTTGACTAAAGATTAATTTAAATAAAACGCGCCAAATTTAAGAATTTTTTTTAGTTATCGTACCTTTGTTTTGTTTTTTCATTTTTCTACTAATACTTTAGAATCATGGAAAGTTTATTAAAATGGCGAATATTCAGCTGCGTCAATGAAGGGGTCCCTTCCCAAACCATTTGCAATTTGTCCCAAAAGTTTGATTTTGGTAAAAAGCTATCCAGGGCTTATATGCACGTTATAAGATAAATGCATTTTAGACTCTTAATATAATTTAATATAATATGTCAGATATTTTATTTTATTTTTCAGAATATAGAATAATTCTACTTATTATCATGTGACACGTTATTGTATTTTTTATTTTTTTATTTTTACAATTAAACTCTTTCTTTGTAAAGTGAATATATGGACTCAAATTGGAAGGCTTCATCTGCCGGCATATATAGGAATGGACCAATAGCTATATGGGCTAGCTATTACTATAGTCAATATGATCCACTTGCACTTCAAATTGTATGGTGTTGCATCATCAAACGTTCGATTTCTACCCTCCCTTCAACATCAATATTCTACATTGATATTTCCGTATCATAATATAACACAAATTATGCTATTTAATTTTTACAAAAGTTATGCTGGTTAGGATAAAAGTGCTCAAAATTTAATCAAGCGAATTAGGTACTACACAATTTATACCAGATAGGTTTATTCCTATAAAATTATGTCGGACGAGGTAAAAGTTCTCTAAACTTATATCGAACGAAATTAGGTCATTGATAAAGATACTTGATCTACAATTCTTTTTTAAATGAGCACCAGACAAAAAAAAATTATATTAAAGACCATCCTGAAATAGGAGTAATCCGTGCAAGAGTTTCATTTAAAAGTTGGACTTATTTGGGCAAAAACATGCAGTGATTTAATAAAAAAATATTTTTTAAAGTGGGTAATTTTAAACTTTTGACTTTCGATCTTGAAAATTACCCCATAAAGTAAGGGATCAAAAATACAAAATCATCCACTATTAATATCATTGCATGTAATTTCCTGCTAAATATGTTAAACAATTTGCCGCAGGAAAGACAATGTCAAAATATTTTTTAAAAAGAACTTTTGTTATTTAATGTCATACTATATAGTCTTGATAAAGAAGTTAAAAAAATTATGGCTCTATGGGCTATGGCTAGCTTATTCTATAAGGGAACAGGAATGAGACACCTACTATATTTAAGTTTTCCCCATGACATTATTTTAATTAACAAATCAATGTTAACATTATATTTTGCCTGCATTATCTCACACTTGGTTTTCATGTTGAGATTACGCTCAATAATTTATTATAACAATAATTTCTATCTCAGCCAAATATTTACTATTTACGTTTTTTAGTAGACAAACATTTTTTAAAGAGTTCTTTTTTTCCGAATATAGACGGGGTTGGATACGAGATTTCCTCAAGGAGGGAATGGTACAAATATAAAGAGGATTATCGTCACACCAACTGTCACATTAATTTTTTTAGTGAAAATTCTGACCGTTTTGCCTAAATTAAACTAATTAGAGCAACTTTCACATATAGCAAATACAAAATTCATATTTGTATGCTATAGCAAAGTTTGCATAATTGCGCTCCATAGCAAACATGCTATGACTAGGCTATTTCGCTATACATATATACAAAAGAAGTAATTGTATAATTCGGTCGCTCCTCTTCAGATTTGTATAATTTCGCTGGTAGGTCATTTGTATAAATTGTTGCCGGCCTCTCGTTTGTATAAATCGTTGAGAGTCTCTCAATTTAATTTTATGTGTTTGTATATCTATATAAAATTTGAATTTGTATACAATTGAGTCAAAATAAAACGTTTGTATATCAAATATCGTTCTCTCTATCGCTTTATACAAACATAAATTATACATTGTATTTTGTATAATCTGTGTTTGTATAAAGCGAGAAAGAGAGAAAGGCAAAAGAGAATTGGACAAGAGAATATTTGTATTGTATAATTATAAGTGTATAGGACGAAGATATATGTATTTGCATGTGTATATACAATTTTCTCTCGCTTTATACAAACAGAAACACAATCTATACATTTCTGTTTGTATAAAGCGAGAGAGGCGAGCGACAGAGAGAGTGAGCGAGAGAGGGAGAGTGGCGAGCGAGAGTTTGAGGGAGAGAGGTGACTAACAAACAGTTTGCTACAGGGCACAATTAAATCAAAGTGTGATTATACCATTTAATTTGAATTAATAATTTGCCATTATGTACAATTTTCCCAACTAATTAATTGGCTACAAAAGTAAGCTTCCATAGCCCAATATACATCTCTGTGAGTTTGTTACTTGAGATTTTATAACGCAGTCTAATCGAAATCGGACAAGTTGTCAAGTTTTCTGCTGGTAGTAAATCTTATGCAAATTTACAAAGAAATTAACTGAGTAAATAATACTCCCTCTGTCCCTAATTACTTGTCCACTTTTTCTTTTATAGTTGTCCCTAATCACTTGTCAATTTTGATAAATCAAGAAAAGACAATTTTTTTTACCTATTATACCCTCAATTAAATGATTAATTATTTTTAAAAAGTAGAATTTTTCATCCACTTCATAATTAATAGGGATAAAATGGTAAACTCATTATGCCATTAATTGTTTTCTTAATAGGTGTGTCAATTCAAAAGTGGACAAATAATTAGGGACAGAGGGAGTAGAAATGTACCCAGAGTTTAACGAATGAAGCACATTCTACTAAACAATCATTATTATTTTTTTATTGAAATATTCTACTAAAAATATTTAATGGCTATTACAAATATTTTGATAGAGTCACTAAGAAAAAAAACAGTAGGAAACTTTTCAGTATTCAACGAAAATCTATTTTCTACCATGTGTTGTAGCTAGTTCGATGGAATATGGTGGGAATTAAAAACCCTTGTTTCTAGCCAGGAGAGCATTACTTCCTTTTTGTTTTCTACTTACATGTTTATAATTAGGGATTATGAATTAATTGTTGTACTTGTTGAAGTAGCTAGAAAACAATAGAAAGATGATTCATAGGGTACAAGAAAATCGATTTGTGTAAAGTAGTAGGTCACACGTGTTCACCATTTCTGGTAATAAAAACATAATACCATCATTTTACGGACAAAAAACAAGTGGTGAACAAGCTTTAAGAAACTTGGACTATTGTTGTTTCTACACAAAAAAAAAAATAACATTGCACACAAAGTGATCATAATTCTGCCAAGATGTTTACACAGTACACATATATGGCCTAGCTAGACGTAACTTCTAGCTAGTTAACGAATATCATTGTACACCCCCGTGAAAAACTTTTGTAAGCCAAATCAATATGTGGCCCATATCATCATTTGTAACAAAATTGTGGCGACATGATTTGAAATTTTTTGATACAAGGTTCTAGTCATTTCAAGTTATCGACTTGTATAAATTATATATTTTATGAATATTGAATGATGTTCTTAAAGTAAATATAAAAGTTAGTGAGTTTGAACAAACTTTTATTTCAAAAAAACTAAGTGCGGCAAAATAACATACATAATTTAAAAGTTTGATCAACCGTGCATTAAGGCTTGTAATCTTATATATGTCATGACATTTCTATGATAAAAGAGGAAGGGTTTGCAATTTGCAAATTTAGTAAAGTATATTTTTCTATAAGCTAAACTGACATGCGTATTGTATGTGGTTGATTTACTTACTATTACTACTATAATAATAATATAAAATGTTTAGGCAACCCCAATATACTGTGGTTTAATTTAGTCATATGCTATAGGTGGAAGAAATTTGTTATAGGTGGAAGAAATTTGTTAGGAAAAGTACATAAAAACCCCTTTGAACTTGACACGAAAACTTACTTTAGTACTTAAATTACACAGGTGTTTATATACCCCCTTAACATATTTGATGTGAATTATTTTCAACCCTCCGAACACCAGCCCAGTTGAAGGCTTGGCATTGTTACACACGTTTTCATTGATCGACGTCAATAAGGGTTTAAATAGCTTACCCGTTTTATATAACCCATCCGTTCCCAAAATACAACTCGACCCATTTCTAAACAAATATCCCTAAATCTCTACTCCTGATTCTCATTCTCTCAAATATACAAGACCTAATCTGAAGATTTTTCTTTCATTAGCGTGAAGGATTTGCTGAGTTTAGGATTTTCGTGAAGAAACAAAGGATTTGCGTGAAGAAACAAAGTTACCAAATAATAAGAAAAAGGGAGGAAAGAAAAATCAAAATAATAGAGGAAGAAGAATAGGTTTGAATCTTACATTTTGAAGAACAACTTTTAGGTTTGAAGAGCTAAGATTTGAGAAAAATCAAGAAAAAAACAATGAATTAGGTCACCATTTTTGGATGATTGGGTTGGTGAGGGAGAAGAGGAAATTAGGGTTCTTTAAAAGTGAAGATGGATCTTCAAATACGTAATGCGTCGGATATTACCGTTGGAGGGTCAAATTTTATTTTTAAAAAATGTTAAAAGATGAATTACGCGCCGTTCCAAGTTGTATCAACACGCGCACGAGGCTGGTGTTCGGAGGGTTGAAAATAGTTCACATCAAATATGTTAAGGGGGTATATAAACACCCGTGTAGTTTAAGTACTAAAGTAAATTTTCGTGCCTCAACACGCGCACGAGGCTGGTGTTCGGAGGGTTGAAAATAGTTCACATCAAATATGTTAAGGGGGTATATAAACACCCGTGTAGTTTAAGTACTAAAGTAAGTTTTTGTGCCAAGTTCAGGATTTTTTTTAGTGTATATGATTCAAATTATTTGGATAAGTTTACTACCCCTTTTGTATTATAATTAATAATCTAATTCGTCCGTTTCATATAATTGCATATCATGTTTTTACCAAGATAAGAAGTTTTAGAAAGAAAAAAAAAAGGGTATGTGTCGTAAATATAATTAAAATTTTATCGTCTCAATTATGTCAAGTCATTTTTTTTTTATATATATAGCCATAAAAGCATGTAATTAAAATAAAATAATTAATTTAAAAGTTAATTTTTAGTCGAAATGCATTAATCAGCTTCAACAAAATATCTTTTGCTCTATGAGAGTACTATTGGAGAAGTACTGTCATGTAACCTGTAGCGGATGGAGCATGTAACTAACATGTTCAAACGAACAAACTTTTTTATATGAATATATGTTAAAAAAAACGTAGAATAAATATGTCTATTTGTTATGTTTTTTATAAGTTTAAGTGTTTATTTGTGTACATATAATGTTATATTGTATAAATATCATACGAGACCAAGTTAAATAACATATTTATATATTTGTAAAGTGTCAAAAAGAAAAATATATATTATATCTTTGTTTACTTAATTATATTCTCAAGACGCTTATCGCATGACCTTTACTTGCTCTGATACCTTATTGAAATGTGAGACTATTTCATCAAAAAATTTAAGCTATTAATAAAAACACACTTTTATTTTCTTAATTATATTCTCAACAATAATTTCAAAAGTACTTCCTACCACTCATTTCATGTGAAGATGTAGAAGTTGTTCAAATATGTAAAATTTTATTTTGAAAATATTTAAAGAAACTATATATGAGTTCTGTATTTTGACCATCCTTAAAAGGACGTATTTTGGGTCAATCAATAGTAAGAATTAAGAATTTAAATGCTAAGTGTGTCAAATTAAAATTCTGATTAGTCAGTCATGATAAGTACGAATTTGATCGAACCCATCAATTTTTATTTAAATAATATATTTGTATCAAAAAGTTTATTATATATGTACAAATATTAAGTTTTGAACCCAAAAATATCAATACTTATTCAAAATAATTGTTATAAAATTCATAACCCATAAAATTAAAATTCTAACTTTACCTTTTTTTAAACTTTTATCAAATACTCATTAACTTCATTAACTTATATATATTGGTTGATCGAGCATTGTTAGTCTTTGTGGTTGCTAGGAAGACAAATCATAAAATTCTTGAAATATTATTTTGGACCCCACACCCCTCTCATTTTGTATCCTATATAAGTAGCACCCCTTCGATACAAATAATGTACTCAATCATCAACTCCATCGATAATATTCACTACTAAAGAGTTCATCAAAAATAATACTACTATAATGTCTTCTTCTCAAGTTGGACAAGGATCATCAGTTACATGGACTTTACAACAAAACAAGGCATTTGAGAGGGCATTAGCAGTGTATGACAAAGACGCCCCTGACCGTTGGTCTAACGTTGCTAGAGCTATTGGAGGCAATAAAACTGCAGAAGATGTGAAGCAACATTATGAAGTACTTCTTCATGATATCAAGTTTATTGAGAGTGGTGGTGTGCCTTTCCCCAACTACACCACTCGTAATGGAGGCCGAGGCCGCACTAATAACAAATAATTCGCAGGTATGATTTATTGTCTTGTTCTAACATGATATCAGAATACACAAATTTTGATCCAAATGTCTCCATTATATTAATTACGTGTTTGGTTTATAAAAATGAATTATCCTTACATGTTCAGGATATACTTAACTAAATAAAAATGTCTAAGTAAGATGTTGAAGCTTTTGTTTTCATCTTGTTCTTACTCTTTCTCAATTTTCCCATTGCCCGTCCACTCAATTCAGGTACTTAAATCTCATTATTTTAAAAGATTTAAATCAATCATGTTTTTAAGATGGGATGGTCACATATATTAAAAGTCTCAAATTCCAAAACTAATGTGTTAAAAAATAGTATTAAGAGATTAATTCTATAATTTGATTTTTCTTTTATGTTGCTCCACATCTTATCGCAACTTTTTTTTTCCACAACTTAGAGCTTATTTTAGTCTTGTTTAAAGCAAGTATCCAAGGTAAGTATCATCCAAAATAAAATACTAATGCCTATTTTCTTCCTAGTACTATTTGTGTTTCTCATTGAATATGCAAATCATCTCCATATAATAGTATCTTTTTGAAATGGCAATTCTTAATGTTTCTCATTGAATACATATTTGATGCAGGATGCAAATCTTTGGTTCCAACAAAGCAATGAGGGAAAGAAAACTGCAACCTTAATTAATTATATATGACACAACATTTTTACTCCAAGAAATTAGTAACCCTACTACTAGCTATTAAAATAATAATAATAATAACCAGATTATCACATTTTCTTCTTGACAATTCAAGTGAAGTGTATATCAATTTCTTTGTACGTCCAAGTTAATTGTATTAATGCTATCAATTTCATGGATGTACTATATGAAGGAAGCATTTGAATTCCTTCTACTTTGTAATAGCATTCATGTTTGATCTCTTTCTATAAAACACGTTTTTATTTTTATTTTGCGTACGTGCACTTTAATAGACACACATGTCTTACATGGCATCCTACATGACATTTTTTGTCCTACGTGTATTGTGCCACGTAGGACTCATGTATCTACTTGTTCAACTTTATATAAGTTTAAGTGTCTATTTGTGCACACCCAAAGTTGAAAGGGATAAATGTGAAATTAAGCCAAGTTAAAAGACACAGTTATGTATTATGCCAAAAAAAATTGACGTTCATTATTCATAGGGTTTTAAGAATGGACCCCAAATTAATTCTTAGCTTATTTGAATGCTCTTAAATACACGATGTGTGGAACATTTACACCTTACCATATTGTAATAATCACATTGCAATATAAGTTTTATCCACTGACAACATAAAATATTTTACGAACTGAGTGTAACTTTGAATGGCTCTGATAAATTACTACCTATATTTTTAATTTTCAGAATTATCAACTTATTCAAAATGTATAAAATTTACTTTGAGTTGGCTTTTAGGAAACTTAATCAGTAAATAAATTTATCTGACCATTGTAGCTGAAACACGATTTGAAATGGACTAGAAAGCGCAGTACAAGAGAACAATAATTTCAGCACACAAAAATAATGGAGTAGTTATTTCTTAAAAATAAATAAAAAATAACAGACAATATTATATCACGATGACAATAATACCCTTTGAGACCATCAGTCAGGACTCAGGAGACTCGTTTCAGGACGCACGTTGTAAAATTAGGAAATATCTAATTTCTTTTAATGACTTCGGTGTGCATAGGATAAAGGGAAACCCGCATCTGTTATCTTTGGGTGTGCAAGAAAAATAAATCTGCAGTTTTTACCCTTTGAGTGTGCACAAAACAAAACCTCTGCTCCTATGCAATAGCTCACAAACCACATAGGAGAGGTAACTTGCACTAGACAAGCCCGGTGCGACGAGGCCAACCCAAAAAGTGAACTCCTTGCTTTCGTTGGCAGGAATTTCGAACTTGAGACCTTCAATATGGAAGTTCCCAAGCCCAAACCACTGGACTACCTCAAAGGGTAAAAATGGGGATAATTGCCTTTCCTTTTAATGTTTTTGCTAAGTTAAAAAGGAGGATAAATCGTAATGTGTTCACAATTATAGGTTGAATAAATTAGAAGTTCCAGCAAACTAAAATTGAAGCGTAATGTTTACATATATACAACAATCATCAATGGAGTGTGTGTATATTTCTTTAAGGGTGTAGCAGAAACATAGCTATTCAAACTTAGTTACATGAGATTCATTAAACAACTTAATGCAGCAGAAACCTAGTTTAAGCACTTTCGTCATTTTTTCATAATCCTGATCCCACAAACAATTCACTGGTGTAAAGTAACACCAGCGAATCTATCCACTTTATGCAGCAGAAACACAGATTATGAAACTTGGTCGATCTTTCATAGTCCTGATACCACCAACAAGTTGAGTGGTGCAAAGAGCAGAAGAAACCAGTGAATCTATTCACTTCAATGAAATCAACGAATCCAAGTTCTACACAACAATTGAGATACTAATACAGACAGTGGAAATAAGAGAGTGGAAGCTACAAATCAAGAGCATTCCATAGATCAATAGAACATAGACAGCATAGTGAAAAGTCAGATGTCATTCTTTTCTACTCTATTGATACTAGCCATCAAATCAAGATGTGCCAAAAATCCTACTTAGCCAATGTTGTTTGCAGGGGAAGAGAACTTTCAACCTCTTTAGCCTCAGCATTCCTTTCCGCAACAATTTTTGACATGCCAAACATCTGATATGTGCATTGGATAAGATTAACAGTCGGTTAAATTTAAGGTAATAAATGCAATGCCTTTTAGGTTCAGTGTAAGCAGATTATTTATGGTGAAAGTGTTGACAAATACCTTTTGAATGGTCTTCTTGAAGCAAGTTTTGTGTTCATCCATGGAAGCATGAATGAATTCATCCATGTGATCCTTGATATCTTCTAGAAAATTTGCTTGTTCGCTCTTCTTCTTCCGACATGAAGTCATAGCTGGATTTGGAGTAACAGGGGATGGTGCCTTCTCATTTTGGACATTTTCTGCTGCCATGTTATCCTTGATGCGAGGCTCTTATCTAGGCTGTAAGGTTATCAACATCACATATAACTATTTTATTTCTTCGACAACCATACACCAAGAAGAAAAATCAAGTCAACAAATATAACAACAACAATTATGTCTTAATCCCTACTTGGGTTTTAGCCACATTAATCCTCATGTACATTTTGATCCATTTGGATTCCCTCTTCAGTTATCTTCAATAACAACAGCTTGCATTTAACTCTGTATTAATAGCAAACCACCTCAGAACTTAGACTCCTTTATTATGATTTTCATTCCAATGACTTAGGCACGATTCACACAAATAACGTACATAGTAATCAAAAGGAATAATTACCATGAAGAGATACCCAGATTTTCAGGTATAGAAACAGGATAGATATCTACGAAAGTAAGACAAAATATTTGTAATCCATCAATCATACAATGCCACTAAAGCTAAATATAGTCTTTACAAAGCAAAAGAATTAGATCTGCTCAAAGCAAGAACCCGGAACACCTCAAATTAAACTGGAAAGAAAGAGTTAAAGTATAATTTTCACGACTGTCAAATTGGCCAAATAATCAATCAAAAGCATCCCTTGGGACTAAAGGAAGGGTACATGAAGCATAACCCTTACAACATATAAGTACTACTCCCTCTTTCCCAGCAGTTTATGTGACACAATTCAGATTTCGAGAGTCAAAACGGTTTAAGTTTGGCAATGAATTTGGACATGGAATTTGTTTAAATATTCAAAAACTAGGTAAGAAATATTACAAGTGTATCAAGCAACTAAATTAGTGTGGTAATTACTCCATGTACAGGTAAAAGCACAAGTGTGTGTTATCACATCCCATTGGAGAAGCAAATTTCACAGTAAAAGGCAGAGCTAAGGAAACAAAATTGCAGATAAACTGTTTGATTTAATGCTGCTAAGAAATTACTACTAAATAAGTAAACCGATTTATGGGAGATAAATTTCAAGGAATTGACATCTCAAATAAGAAAAGAAGAAAAATTGAAATCGATGGAGATGAGTTTTGCTGCTTACCTTCCGAAATAGATCGTTTTCCAAGCACACGGTTTGAGAATGAGCAGGGACCTCCTTCTATCGAGAAGGGACTATAAAATGTAATAACTTGAGCAACAAGATTTTGTTTCTATTGTTTGGGCTAAAAGCGGGCGCCACCATGGGCCGGGTCATAACGTAGCCCGGCCCATTTATCATAAAACATGCTGAAGGATTCTGTTGATCATAAAATTCATCAACTTGTCTTGTCATAATTTTCAATAATACACTAGAAAGTAATCTCAAATTTTGATAATTTTAGAGTATCGTCATAAGGAATTCTTAATAGTTCTATTGGTTAGCTACCTGAATTTTCACTTTGTTGTTGGTGCGGATTCGATTCCCACATTACGATCACCATAAAATTCATTAGAAATTAATCTCCAAATCCTAATAATTATGGTAGGTCATAATTAATTTGTTGTGTACAAGTTTCTATAATATGTTTTTGTTTCAAAATTAATCCAAATTGTACTAAATCAAATT
The DNA here is from genome assembly GCF_000226075.1 of Solanum tuberosum. Classification (NCBI taxonomy): domain Eukaryota; kingdom Viridiplantae; phylum Streptophyta; class Magnoliopsida; order Solanales; family Solanaceae; genus Solanum; species Solanum tuberosum. The sequence goes on from NW_006239449.1 coordinate 177,853, forward strand.
GTAAATGACTGATATTTTCTAATACTAAATCAGTATAATCACTTTATCTTCCTCAAGTAGAAGTATTAGTGCTTTACTTTCTTAAGTGAGTTTAGCTACGTTGTTCAAAGGGGATTTTTTTTTTCATTAATAGTCCACATTTAATTTCTTATCCATATAATATAACCCTGGAAATGTATTGAGATCCAAGGAAAAAGAATCTTCGAGCTAGACCGAGTTACATACAATTTAAATTTTAAATTTTAGAAAAGTTGGACAGAACTAATTTATACTATTGTACACAGGGGCGGACCCACGTGGTCTTCAGGGGGTTCACCCGAACCCCCTCGGCAAAAAATTACACGTAAATTTTTTATATTTCTGTAAATATATATATTTTGAACCTCCTCAATAACAAAGAGAAGCTGATGGTGCAGTGGTAAGTCCCCCTAAAATTAAGTTTTGATGGTGCAGTGGTAAGTCCCCCTAAAATTAAGTTGTGCGTCCGTGGTTCAAACCCCAGTGAAAGTGTTTTATTTATTTTTTTTAATTTTCAGTTCTGTTTTTCATTTTGTTTTAGTGTTTTTTTTACTTTAAAAAACGTGCTAAAAGTGGGGTTTTAAACCCAAAAAATATAAAGGTTTTCATTTCTAAAGGCTTATTTATACGTTTATACTTTTATTTTTCGAACCCCCTGAACGAAAATCCTGGATCCGCCACTTATTGTACAACAATAAAATCTTAAACGAATCTACATCAAATTGGAAAAATTGCAGTATGCAATGTAACCACTGTGTAATAGTCAGTCCCATGGCCCAATATACGTATGTGATTGTGACCCAACACTTCAACAGTCATAATAATTGAGATTATTGGATGAAGTGCCATGTTGAAGAAGTTGAGGTTAAAAATCATATCGTTCTGTTCGTCTCAAATTATCTGTCATATTTTTTTCTTACATGTCCCCGTAACAAAATACTAATTAAAAGAAGTTTCATTCTTTCGTGAAGAAGAAGAGTAAGAAAAAGAATAAATATTTGATGATGAGGTGGCCTGTTACGTGACGTCCAACTTACCCAAATGTCTTGCCAATATGGACAATCGTTAAAAAGAGCTATATTTTTGCATATTTTTACTAATTTGACCATATATTATAACTAGAGACGAACTCATAATAAATAGTATAGACGAAAGTTGAGAGACATTTTTATCCTTTTCACTTTAAAAAGGACAAGGGTATGGGCCAAAAGATTAAAGTTGGCCATCTCTAATGTATCATCTTCTTCTAGTGTAGTGTAGCTTAGAGAAAGGGAGAAAAGTGTTAGGTTTGTGAAAAATGGGAAATGTATTTGCAGTAATAAAGCCAATATTGCAGTGTCTAATGAAAGTTATTGGAATGAGATCCAAGTTAGTGGAAATAGAAGCTGGAACTACCTTACATTTTTGGGTTCCAACCATCAATTCAACTAAGCCTTCAGTTGTATTTCTCCATGGATTTGTTGCTAATGGAATTATGACATGGCTTTTTCAAATACTCTCCTTAAGTTCAGATTTCGCTATCTACGTCCCTGATTTACTTTTCTTCGGAGATTCCTTCACCCATTCTCCCCAACGGTCAACAAGTTTTCACGCACATTGTTTAGCAAAAGGTATTGCTCAACTCATATCTCATCTGATACCACATGTTGAAGTGTGTAACCATCTTATCTAAAAATTTAAGCGGTTAGAGTGAGCACATATTTATTATTTAATTATAATATCTCACAGTGCGGATCTGATTCTTTTTCTTTTTAGGTATGATGAAGTTGGGAGTTGAAAAGTTTTCTCTAGTGGGGTTCAGTTATGGAGGAATGGTTGGGTTCAAGTTGGCCCAATTGTATCCTCATATGGTTGAATCTATGGTTATGTCAAGCACGGTTATAGAGATGACTGAATCCATTAGCAATGCTTCTTTGAACAATATTGGGTTCACTAACTGGCCTGATTTTCTTTTGCCCAAAACCATAGCTGATCTCAAAGTGCTTTTATCTATTGGAAGCCATAAGTTTCCTTGGTTCCCTCAATTTTTGTTCAGGGATTTTCTTGAGGTACGTGTGTCTTTAACTACCCCTCAATCTACTTTTACTCCTTAACTATACTAAAAATAGTTATATAATAATATTTGTCTTAATTTAAAAAATCAAGAGATAATTTATTTTATTTTTGCTATTCAATATATATATATTTCCTAAAACATTAAATTTGATGTATATTCAAAGGGTAATGTAGTAATATTATTTCTTTTCTTTATTATTTTTTTGGATAGAAAGAGTAATACTCCATTTCACATTCTATCTTCTTCCATCAACACTTTTACTTGTTCACTCTTTGAAAAAATAAATCTTTATTTTTTTATTTTATTTTTTAAATTATATTTTATTCTTAACATTAATTAATTAATTTTCAATACTTAATACTAAACATAATTATTGTTTCTTATAAAGAAGGTGCAAAGTCCAATGTCGACAAATAAAAGTAAAAGAAAAAAAGTATGTTTCTTCTTCATGTTTTATTCTTTAACATTAATTATGAATTCCCAAATTATTTCTCATGACATAAAACAACAATTACTAATATATACTCCCTCCGTCTCATATTATTAGTTGATCATTATATTAAAAATAGTTATCCCATATTAGTTGTCCACCATACTAAATTAAGAAAGCATTAACTATATTTTTCTATATTACCCTTGCAATTAATACTTTTTGAAAGTTTTCACATTTGTTTGTATAATTACCAATAAGTTTTTCAAAGAGTGAATTAGTAAAATTATCTTCTTATTTAAGTATAATAAAAAACCTACATCAATTATTATTTCTTAAATAGCGTACAAAATCTAAAGTAGTTAATTAATAGTGAATGGAGGGAGTACTCATGCTATGAGTCTTTTTGGATTGAATTTCTGCTTATAAGTTATAAGCTAAAAGTAATAAGTTTGAATGACTTTTGACTTATTTTTGTGCTCATAAGCTTTTTTTTCTTTTATTTTACTCAAACACTATCAAATTACTTAAAAGCTACTCCGACTTAAAAATATCTAAAATAAATCAATCCAAACAGGCTCTAAACCTCAAAATTATTATACTCCTATAAAAAATAGGTAACTTGACTATTTAAATCGAAGTATTCTTATTTTGTTATAATATATAGCTACAAAAAAATTAACATAAAAAGTTAATGTCAAAGTTGTTTATCATACCAATTTTTAATGGTAAAATGTTGTAAAAGCAGGTTATGTTTGGCAACAGAATGGAGAAAGTGGAACTTCTTGAAGGTTTAGTAGTCGGTGATAAAGACACTACTCCTCCAAATTACTCCCAGGTATGTCAAATGTCCTCTCATATATAGCTGAAAGCAAAGTATTTTGAAATTATTTTTAATATATTAAAGGCATTTTGATCATTTACCATATAAAAAATATAATTTTGTATAGCATGTTAAATAATTCATTTTGATAAGTTTGTTTAATCTTTCATGTAGAGAATTTACCTTTTATATGGAGATGACGATAAAATCTTTAATCATACAGTTTCAGATATTATGAAAGCGTAAGTACTCCTCACATCCTGAAAAGTTAGTCAATGCCTACCTTTTGTTTAATTTGAAACACAAATTTGATATTTGATTATGAAATTTTACCGTATACTTTACTCATAGATATATCTTATCAATGAGTGCAGAAAATTGGGAGAAAATACATCGATGAAATATATAAAAAAAGCAGGACATCTTGTTCAATTAGAGCGACCCTACACATACAATCGCTGTCTCAAGAATTATCTTTCATGTTCTAGTGGCTATGGCAACGTGTGATGAATATGTGCAACAAATGTAATATTTTTCAATTACTATACTTTTTAGTGGTGAAAGACAAAGTGTCACTTGTTTATTAAGAAGATAATTTTGTTCCTCCATATATTAAACTATATGTACTACTGGACTTGTACAAGAACTAGTAAAAAGGTGTGGTCATAACAATAATAATTTGAATTTACCCAAATTATGTCGAAATATATCCATTACAAGTTCAAGTCTGAAATTTAAATTTTATCTAATTGACCACGAGTTTACATTTAGGGTGTGTTTGGTATGAAATTTTCCGGAAAATGTTTTTTCCAATTTTCTCATGTTTGGTTGGATAAAATGTTTTCCAAATCAATTCATTTTCTTCAAATTCAAAGAAAATGACTTTCCTTCAAAAATTAAGGAAAATATTTTCCAAAACTTTCCTCCAACTTCAAATTACAATTTTTTTAATGAAAATATCATTTTTTTTCGTTGAAAAAAATAAATTTAAAGTTTTTTTAAAATAAAAATAAAATTTCAACTTCAATTTTTAATTTTTTTACACCCACCCTTACCCCTACCCCCTGCCAGCCCCCTTACCGCCCAAAATAAAAATAAATTAAAGTTTATTTCTAAAATATCTTTTTTAATTCAAATTCTTATTTTTCATTCGACCCCACCCCCCACCCCAAAAAAAATTTAAAGTTTGTTTTTAAAAAATATTTTCAATTTCAAAATTTTATTTTTACCCGACC
>NW_006239449.1:182580-191152 GCF_000226075.1 Solanum tuberosum
ACCCCCACCCCACCACTCCACCCTCCCCCCCAAAAAATTGAAGATTATTTTTAAAAAATATTTTCAGTTTCAATTCAAAAATTATTTTCTACTCTCTAGTAAATAAAAGATATTTTCTCAAAATATTTTTCATTCATAAATCAAACACACAAAAATCTTTTTCAAAAAATATTTTCTATTCTCCAACCAAATATGAGAAAATAAGTCCAAAGTCTACTTGATTTCCAGGAAAACAACATTTTCCTTTGTATCAAACACACCCTTACTTTCGAATGTCACTTGCAAGTTGCAAGGAAGCAAACACCAAGGTACTCATAATTGAATTTAAACTAGCAAATGCTATAAAGCGGCGTATGATACAAAAATTGGAAAAAAAAATGGCTTTCTGTATAATCTGGCCGCGCTTCGCGCAGTTATAAAAAAATATCAGCAAATTTATTTTAAAATTAATCATGATAGAAAAAAATAAAAAAAATCAACTATAAAAATAACAAAATGATAAAATCACAATACAATTTTTTTTGGGAATTAGAGCTTAAGTGAATTACATTTTTATCATCAAATGTTTTTCAAAGTAAAATGTTAATTTATTTTTATTTTTTAAATAATTATCTATTATGATGTTAATACATGATTATATAATACAATTAGAATAAATATATTTAAGGACTTGAATTTTTTTTCTTGCTTTTATTAAACTATTTGATAAATCTTCCTTATATTCAATTAAAAGAAAAGAAACAAAAAGTCATAAAATTAAAAATAGGAGAAAAAAGAGATAAGTAGTTTTTTTTATATATTAAATCATTTCATTGCCCTTGTTTTTCGTCTTATTTTCCATCATCATCTAAATAAATCTTTTCTTCCTATTTTTCATTATCATCTAAATAAATTTCTATTGCTAATTTTCGTCTCTATCTTCTTTTGTAATTCTTTAAAAGTAGAAGAAATGATCAAATTTAAAGAAAATGTAAATGACTCTTCACCATAAAAAACACCTAAGAAGTGTGTATTTCAATATTTAATATGCATTCCTCTTGAACATCAACCGTAAACTTTGAACATCGATTAGCGTAGTTAACAGATTTCTAACAAAATTACAAATCACTAATGTGCGCCTAAATAAAAATATAATTTACTACAACTAAAAATTCCTAAGAACCTAAACTAAAGAAATTTTATAGAGAGAACACATGAGAAGGTATGCAAAAAAAATTATAATAATAACAAAACACTTTCTTAAGACCTTAATATAAAAAAAAAGTAGATGAAAAAAAATAGATAATCCATGCATAGTTTTTTTGAGCTTTTGTCCGACTCTCCTTCTATCAACATCTATGAACATTCTTCATGGAGTCAAAAATCTTATACTACAACAATAATATAAGAACATCTCTACTTCAAATATGGAATAAACACAATAATCTTGTGTAGGAATTTATGAAACAAAAAAAAATGTGAATGTATATACATAAAATTGAAGAAATACAATAAGATATCTTAAATTGTGAAATTAAATAGTTGGGGGGTTATGAATATGATTTTTTTTTTTAAAAATGAGTCAATGATATTATTAAAAGAAGAAGTACAATAGGTATAAGTTATGAAGGTGAGAATTTTAAAATAAATAAAAGGACAAAATTAAAATAATGACGACAAAAAAAACTCATGAGCTATTAAATATTTTTTGGGTGTTTAAGTTTTATTAGGAAAGCAACCAAATCGGTCTCTTTTTTTTTTTTTTTTGTATTACTCCATTGTGTTTGACAAAATTGAAGGAGGAAAAAAAATATAAAAAACAAAGACAAATATCTTGAAAGATTGGATTAGTAAATATTAAGACTTATTTTTTTTAGTAAAGAATAATAATGAGTGGAAGTAAATTTTGAGACATTTAAGTATAACAATAAATAAAAGATTAGTAATTGATATATTCATTTTTTCATACAATAAATAAGTAAGTAGAAAAATATAAAAAAATGTCAAAAAATTGAGAAAAAAAAGAAAGATAAATAGGATTATTGACCAAAAAAGGTGCCACATTATTTTTCTAACACCCAGCTGTATATATATATATTTCTCTAGTTAATAAATGAAATTACATGCAATAATAAAAAGAAGAGATGAGAGAAGAATATAAACTGACGAAATTACAAATGGAAAGCAAAAAAATTAACAAATATATATATGGCAACGGAAATTGCTTTCATTATTTTACTGTTCATTCTTTCATTTCTTCGTGCCTTAAATTTGCTGAAATTCCAAGTCATATTATTTTCACTCCTTCGTAATTTCTTGATCACTTTAACCTTTTTCCTGTAAACTAAAATAAAGATCAATTAAAGAATAAGAATACAACAATGACATAACATGCTCATTCATAGAATATCAAGTGGAGTTTGAGTAAGATAAAGTAGATGTAAATTTTGTCTCTATTTCTATGAACGATTTTCAAGGATCCTCGACTTGAGTACATAGAGAAAATAATAGAAAAAAAACTAACAAAGTTTGAATTAATTAGTCACAGTGCATTACCATGTTATTTGTGAAATATTTCCTTGAGATAAAAGAATCCACATATGATTGAAGCAGTCTATGCATGTAGAAATTATAGAGACTACGCCTTAAGGAAATCTCATATAGGCAATATGTGAATTGTGGACAATGAAAAAGATTTGATGCTGCTCAAATATATATATGGAAAATGAAAAAGGTTTGATGTTATATATGTTCATAAATTGATATTTTAATAGTGAAAGATGAAAAGGCAAGCAAGTTTATTTGATGAGATCAGTTTTAGGAATTAATAAATAATGTAATTAATTTGTTTTAAGTACTTTTTACTGTTACAACTTTTTGGAAAAAAACCGGAAGAGGATAAATTAACCTTCTCAACTTCCTCTACCTAAACTTCTTCATGCAGTTAAGTATATTTACTCACCTTTCAGATTTTTAAAAATGAGTAAAAGTAGAAAATTTAGAAAATAAAACAATAAAATGTCAAAAAAAAATAATGAAAAAAAGAATAAATATGAATGGAGGTCATAGAGAGGTGCCACATCATCACCTCCTCTATGATCCTATCTATGATGGTTAGACTTCGAAACCGAATTCAATCACTAGTTCATATTTATGAGTATATAGAGTCATCAAAACACAATTTATTTTTTCTCATTTAATTGTATGTGATTTTCTTATTATGATTTCATTTAGAATTGCTCGACTCAAATTTTTTGCCATGCCTTTCACATTAATATTCCTTTCTTTTCTTGACGCTATGATTTATAAAATATTGCACAAGTCCTTTATATCAAGAAAAAAAAAGTTTAATTCATCTTACAAATCCATCTAGAAACATGTGATGAATCTATATAATTAGAAATGATTTGATAAAATTGGTAAAACTCTTATAAGATTTTTGAATATATACAATAAAATTCATGCTCATTCCATCTAAATTGTTTGTGAGGATAGCGTTTGAACCATCTTGCACCGATCTCTACAATTCAAAAGTTGTTATGTAATATTTAAGAAAATATTTGAAGTTAACATAGTATTTTTTATTTTTTCAAACTCTCATAATGATATTATCAATTTAGTTTGAGAATTTGACATTACATGACAAGTGGACTCATTAAATAGCATAAAACAATTAAGGCTTGTGGAATATAGTCATTCTTTTCATATATCACTCTTTTGTGTTCACTTTCTCATTAAATTAAATAGCCCATACCCATGTTATATTTTAGGTTGCTAATTCGTACCTCATAGGTAGAAAGATCTTTCATTTAAATTAATGTCTTAAATTTTCCTCATACATCTCCATCATTATCATATTCAAAATCGTTGTTTTGTAGTTTTTTGATTTATGCATTTGTATTTTGTCTCGATTGAACGATATTAGATTTTTCTGAAAACATTTTAATGGATTTGAATATTGTTAATTTTGTGGGTGTTTGGAAATGATTGGAGGCGTATTCGAGCTAAACTTCATATTGAAAGTTCGAGTTTAATTAAGAGAGATCCATCTGTATATCCCTAATTATATCCCGTATATATTTCAATGTATATTTTTGTATAATATCACATTGTATGCCCATTTATCTCAAGCATATATTGAGGAAAAATGAGTGTGTAATATAAATTGAGATACATGATATACTATGTGATATACACTTGTCCCAAACACATCTATGAAATGTATGTGTGCTACACTTGCACTGGTATCATAGAGGCATTTGTAGGTATGACTTTTTTTTACTTGAAACTACTCCTAATCACTTCTAATTTTTCTTAATTTTTGTTTTTAGCCTTGTCCAAATATTTTCAATCACAATCACTCACACCCGTTCGATCTAAAAAATAGAGCAACTTTCACATATAGCAAACATAAAAATCATATTTGTATACTATAGCTATAGTTTGCATAATTGCGCTCTATATCAAACTTTATGTTTGCTATGGCTATTAATATGTATATTTCGCTATACATATACAAAAGAAGCAATTGTATAATCTGTTTCGGTATACATATACAAAAGAATCAATTGTATAATCCGTGTTTGTATAAAGCGAGAAAGAGAGAAAGACAAAAGAAAACTGGGCAGGGGAAGATTTGTATTTGTATAATCATAAGTGTATAGGAAGAAAATATATTTTGTATATACAATTTTTTCTCGCTTTATACAAACGCAAACGCAATTTATACATTTATGTTTGTATAAAGTGAGAGAGGTGAGGAGAGACTGCCCAACGAGAAACGAGAGTGGCGAGCGAGAAAATCAAGGAGAGAGGCGAAATGGCAACAGTTAGCTACGGGTTACAATTAAATCAAACTGTGATTATAACATTTAATTTGAATTAATAGTATGTTATTTTATACAATTTTCCCTAAAAAATAAGGAGGCGGATAAATTTTGATTTTGCTGACAAATTTAGCCCGTCGATTTCTTTGGACCTCAATTCCATGATCCAAATCATTCTTCTTATTTTTATCCCTCGAACCTTCTTGGAGTTTTCATATTTTTGCTCTCTTGGTGATCTAAACGCATAATTGTACGAGGAGGTGAGAGGTGTTTACTATTCCAGTATTTTCATACGATTCGGTTCTCAAGTAGACCGAAAGGCAACATTTATTGTTAGCAAAAGTGAAGATACAATTTATTATGAATCATTTCCTTTCTTGCAGCCCTAATTTAGTAAGTTACTTGGAACTTGGAAGTGTTAAACCATGAAAAAATTATTGACGTTCATATATATAGCAATTAGCAAATATACCAATATTGATTAGGGTGAATTTTAATCGAAGTGAATAAATTTATTCATGATCTCTTGTCTTCCATTTGTAATCCTATCTGATTTGGATAATATATGGATGGTGATGGAATATTTCAGAGGTATGGAGAAGAGTCGTAATATCAAACAGTCACATCAAGTCAATCATCATACTATCTTTTGCGTATCAATTTTATGTGTCTTTTTCCACTTCCCCTTAATTGTCTTCCAAAGCAATATCATGCTACTTACAAATGATGCTTTTCGTTTGTTTTTCTTAATTATATTCTTTACCTACTTTTAAAAAGTATATATCTTTTTCTTTTTAACAACTCTTTAATTCTAAGAAAAGTTTGATTGGGAAAATGCATGTCTAATTAAGAAATAAAGTATACATCCTCACTATAACAAAATAATAGTTTTTAGCGGTAATAATATATACATATTAATAAAGAGTGTTAAATCCTTTTACCGGCATTAATTAATTATATTGTCATTAATTGCCGCTAGAAGTTATTTCTGACTTAATGCTTTCGAACTTCTTGTGATCTTAGACATTTAAGTTGCAACATTCTTTTTATGATTACAAATCATGTTGAAGTATAAAAAGATCTCATTCTTTGAAAGAAACTAAAATGAAAATAGAGACATATAAAATGAAATAGAAGATCAACGATATACTTTAGTCCAATGACTAATTAAGTTCAATTTGCGATATCAAAATCATAAAACCCCACAGAAATTTAAAACACATGCACAATTATTCTATATGTTGCATTGTGAGGTAATAAATCAAATACACTAACTTTTTTGAAAATTGAGAGATTCATACGATTTGATAAGATATTGTGGTACTAGTACAATACAATAAAAACATGTTGGAAGTGGTAGAAAAAAAAATTATTTTTCATAATTAAGAGAAGGTACAATGCAATATTCATAGAATATTTTTAAGGGCATCTTTTTTCCTTTTTTCATTTGTCATATACTTGACTTGCTAGGTAGTGATATCCAGTATAATATCTTCTTGTCAACATCTTCCCTAGTGCAGGTTCATATACCTCAAAAGCCTGCACAACAATTACAAAAGAAAATCAATTAAAATAAAACGACAAAAGTAAACTATAATTAAGTGCAAGACATTTTTTACATGCAGATGGCATAGATCATAAACATCATACATTTTAAGCTAAGTTGATTAGAAATATGTTACTCAAATATATATAAATATACTATAGTTAATCATTTTAGATTAAGAAAATATATAACTTTAGATACGATCTTGATTTTTGAAATGTAACTTAGGCGGCACACTTAGAGCTTTTGTATCAACTTTGTATTTAAACACGATTAATCTTCTAATTAAACACAATCAAGAAAATGCACACGTTTAAAAAAAAATGAAAAATAGTAAAAAATAAAAAAAGTACTCCTTAGAGTTGCAGTAATTGAAAAAAAATACTAGTAATAAAGATTGAAGGACTCTTAATTAGAATAGGGTATAGGGTTACATGCAATAACTTTCAAACTAATGGCACCATGTCTGTTTTGTTAATTTATGAAATTTAAGATTTCTAAATTTCATTCATATCCGAACTGTTTGCATGACTCGAATCGACTAAACTACAACAAAAAGTTGAAAAGAAATTATTAACTGAATTATACAAAAGGACAAGAATATTTCTTATGTTTTACAAAATAGTCAAAAGTTAGAAATATGTAACTGTCTCATTAAAAAGTATATAGACTAGTAAAGTAAGGTTTAAGTATGTAACCGTCTCATTTCACATTTCAAAATGTTCACGATCAAAGTATATATACTTAGCTATTCCTTTGAAACAAAAAATATCATATTTATTCGCTCCATTTGAATTCGTTGGTCTAGAACTTTTGAATCTTGTAATTTTAAATAATAACGGACAAAAAGCATAGAGAATGATTAAGAATACCTTTGTTGTTCATGGGTGTAAGTAGGAAGAGGAACACGTCCAGATTCAATGCGGCTGAGATCCTCAATAAGTATTTCATAGTGTCTCTTTACTTCATCGGCCGATTTTCCACCTCCAACCGCCCGCGCCACATTCTGCCACCGGTCAGGTGTGTCCTTATCGAATTGAGCTAGTGCCCTTTCAAATAACTTGTTTTGCTGCGGTGTCCATGATGAAGATTGAAGTGAGCTTGATGCCATTACTACAAAAAAAAGCGATATATTTTGTCCAAAGAGGAAAAGTACTTAATATGTGTGATGGAAAAAAGGATGGAGATTTTAGGTGTTTATATAGAAAGAAATTGAAGAAGAATCTAAAATTTGGGTGACTCGTTTGCTTTGGAACCACAAAACCTACTGCTGCGGAATCTCTCTTTCTCTCTCTCTTTCTTCTACCTACATACTTAAAGTTACCTTCTTTTTCAGTCGTAAAATCATTGTTGATTGTAGTAAATGTTTGCTGTCATTCATATGCGGAGCGAGGTGGGGGTTCAGAATCTACTAGCTTTTCGTACATTTTATATGTGTAGTAGAAAATTTAATAAATATATATGTATGTATATTAATAAAATTGATTGATAACTCAGTAATAAGAAAGGATGTTTTCTAACAAAATTTCTAATTTCCTTTTTATAAGAAGCATATTTTGCAATATTTTTCTCCTCTCCTAAAATTTAGAACCCCAAACTCTTAATCTTGGTTCCGCCTCTACTGCAATCAACTCCTATACGAATGAATAAATCCAAGTAAAACAGCTATGGGGAATCGCGTTCTGATTCTCAGATGCATCCATACATTTGATCTTATGCACGCCTCGCAAATTTCATTTAAACATACAAATTATGAATCGTAAATACATGATAAAATATTTTTATTACGAGTAAAAGACATGGGTTTGGTTGTAATTACGTGTCAGACATAAGACATTAATTAATCTTCTGTAGCAAGAAATGACTCTTGGGATAATGGGTGTGGGTGGGTGAGAAAATTTAAATTTTACCATGAATTAATTTAAGTTGAAGAAAAAGACAAGAAAAAATGAAGGATCCAATATTGTGTACTGGCAGAGTTTTAATTCATTAGTTTCTCTGATTTCATTGGAATTGATGTTTCGGTTCATTTCTGCGCCTCTTAACGTTCCAAGAAATGGCCACCTGAATTAATGCATGCATCTTTTATTTTTATTTTGCCTTGTGCCTCCACTTGCCACAACAAAATAACTAGCTTCCAACACTTGAATCTGGTGGCTAACTATTGTACGTAGAATCTACTTTTCCTAACCCTGGGGTGGGGGGGGGGGGGGGGCAAAAA
>NW_006239449.1:191292-196822 GCF_000226075.1 Solanum tuberosum
TGGGGTGGGGGGGGGGGGGTAGTCAAAACTGAGTAACCATTCAATTTCAAGAGGATCGATGTTAAAAAAGATATAAATCTAAAAACAAATTTGTAAAAGACTGCAAAATTAAATATCTTGTAAAATTAGAACATGTACCGTATGATACTCTCTCCGTCCCATTTTATATATCTTTTCTTTCTATAAATAGTTGGACCATAATATTTGTCATTTTATAAAATTTATGCATAAATTATCATATTTTGCCTATTATACCCTTGATAGAGTAGTTAATTAATCTTGAAAATGTATTTATCATTTATTATAAAGTTGACTTAAGAAAATATTAAATAAGGGTAGAAGGGTAAAGTTACATCTTTTCTTAATGCAAGTGCAAAGTAAAAATGTGACATATAAAATGGGACAGAGGGAGTAATACAGAATGGTAGATGCAATATGATTGACTATCATGAGTTATTTCGTAATAAAACTAATTTAGATACTTGTGATATCTTAATTAATCACGGTGCGACTTTTGGAGGGAATGTGTTAGAAGATTGAAAATCATAGTGCTTTTAATTAACTTGATTATATAAGTTTTGAAACAGGTACTGGTGTCAAATGGACAGGTTTGGTTGAAATTGGAGATATTAAAATGGGTTGAAATAGAAATCGGGTTGGGTCTTGACCCGCCCAAGTTTACTTTGGGCTCAATTGGGTTGGGCTTAAATGGGCTAAAAAATGGATTGGGTCTTGACCCACCCAATTTGACCCGCTTAATCTCAATAATTTTAACATAGTGATATTTAACTTTTACACTCACAATTTGAATTTCAACTCAATTTTTTTTTTAAAAAAAATTAACAAATGGATAGATAATCCTAAAAGATATTAAATAGATAATAATTCATACCTTCAATATAGGAACATATCTTAATAAAGAATTTTAAAACGGGTTGAAATTGAAGATTGAATTAGGCTCAATTGAGGATTCTCTTAAAATGAGTTAGGCTTGAATGAGTTGAGATTGAACCCAATTCAAATTATCTTGAGCCCAACCCTTAAAATTCTGGGCGGGTTGAACAAATTGGGCGAATTACCTGTATTTGGGTTCATTTTTGACACTCCTAGAAACATGTATAAGATATGATCATTAATGCATAGCTAATATCATTTTGGAGCTGAGATTATGCCTTTTTTTTTTTTTTAATTTCACGGATAGTCGTATCACGTTTTTTATCATCGAAGCTGAGATAGATTTTCATTATATACCAAAGGCTGATAAATGTCCTATAGTGGTTCCTTTTAGGTGTGCCTTAGGGAGCAGGGAAATCTTTAAAATTCAAAAGGCTTGCATTCTCAATGGGTATTAGGACAATGATTTTGTGATGTAACATTCCTCAAAATAATGACAGGTCTAATTTTTTTGAACACACACTAAAATTATTTTTATTTATTTTTTAAATCAAGAAACTATCTACACAAATTTATAATGTATATGCTACTCTTTCAAAATTGTGGTAGATAATTGAAATGTCATAGTCCAATTCAACATGCTGCATTTTCATGATTAGGTATTCGATTTTGATCTTGATGTTTACTCATAATTACTCTACTACTTATGAACGTTAAAGTGGTCCTATTTTTGTGTATTATATTAATACAAACTTTATTTAAGTTAATCACATTTATCCTTTTAGAGTCATCCTATAAAAACTAAAACAACATAGATAAATTAAATGACTTTCAATTTCAGAGACATCCTATAAAACTGAACCGACATAGAGAAGATTAATATGACTCATACTTAAGCATGATCTCATATATGAAATTAGTCTAAGAAAAGAGATCTTAAATGATGTAAATATTTGCTATATTATTATTGGATAAAACTTAAATAAATTACAATTCTGATATTTTTTCTTGAATTAACCTTTTTTTTCTTTTTCAAGAATGTCATTTCTCCACCCCTAAAGGTTGGACATAATTGACGTGGTCCATTTGGTGTCAATTGGAACTCCTTTTCCATAAAGTAGAACTTTGGAACAATTCCAAGATTTTGTGCCCTATACCTTTGTAATTGGCAATAAATGTATATGAAAAGTTTTGGTAAAAAAATCATCGAGAAAATTAAGGGTAAATTTCATTGGTACGTAGCCATTCAGCTTGAGTTTAACACACAAATCACAATCCCCCCTCCCCGGCATCAATATTCATCTTTTTCATAGTTAAATGACTTTTATTAATAAAAAATCAAAACAATTGTCATAAACTCAAATTAAGTTAAATGACCATCGATAAATTTTACCTGAAAAATTAATGTCATACCATCTTCTGACTTTTCAAGAGTGTAAAAGGTCCACTATAGCTAAAAATGAACCACCATGGTCCATGCCATTTGCAGTAAAAGTCATAGAAAGAATCTCTTAAGATAATACATATCATTATATTGACTATTCTTTCGTGACAATAACTAGTATAGACATAGGGTATGTTTGGTATGAATGAAATTGTTTTCTTCGAAAAATACTTTTATGAAAAATAAGTGCAGGTTTTCTTGCTTATTTTTTGATATTTTCCAAGTAAATATCGCATAGCTGGAACATTAGTGCATTGGATTATTCTTTCTAAGTTAACAAAAAATATTACTTAATAATATTTATAAATAATCTAGAAAAATACTATATAAAGATATGAAAAGGTGGGGTGGGGATGTTGCAAGTGGAGAGGAAATCACAATGAGCATAGAATGCTATTTATGGAATTAATTTGTTTTTTTGGACTCCTAGTAGGGAAATCATTTTTCTTGATTTAAAAAAAATTCTTCTTCAAGAGAAAATTAATTTCAAATATTTTAACCAATCAAACATGAAAAAAATTGAAAATTATATTTTTATACCAAAAACCAAACACACTCATAGTATATACTTGCATATATTCTAAAAAAAAAGTTCCATATCTTTACAATGTTTGAAAATTTTCAAAAATTAGATTCTTGAGTGAAAGTTGCATTTGCACCAATGATTGAAAGGTGAATATGTCCCCAAGTTCTATGTATTGGATGAATTAATAGCATCATCCTATATTCTATCAAAATGGAAGGGAAAAAAAATAGTTGGTAAAAGAGAAAAGAGTTTTTTTTGCACATCATACATTTGGAGATAAGTTGATAGACGTATCTCTTTCGTGTGCCAA
Organism: Solanum tuberosum; assembly: GCF_000226075.1. NCBI lineage: Eukaryota > Viridiplantae > Streptophyta > Magnoliopsida > Solanales > Solanaceae > Solanum > Solanum tuberosum. The sequence continues at coordinate 194,467 of NW_006239449.1, forward strand.
CCAAAGGGAATATGAATTCATCACCTAAAATTCTCTTCTTTTTCTTCTGTTGTTTTCATCTTTACTATGCAACTTGGACATTACATCCAAATAAATCATCATTGTTAGATCCAAAAAAAGCAACAAATTATATAATTTGCAATCATGGTCTTTAATGGCTCGGGACAAACTTATGGTCGAGTATGTCACTATTCACTAGTCAACAATTAAAGATTTTATTTGAGCAATCTGAAAATCGTCTGAGAAAATGTTAGATTATGATATATAATTTTATAAGTTATTCAAATGTTAGACAACAACTTATTATTGTCTATAAAATAGAGAAATATATCAGTAAACATTAGACTCATATCTAATATTATATGAAAAGGTAACTTTTTAAGTGTTTTATTTGCACAATTAAAATAAGAGCAAACTAGATAAATCTCACTAGTTTAGGTCATAATTACTAGGATTCTCGATAGTTTCAAATATTACTTCTTATACCATATTTTGTTCTTTGGATACATGTATCATTACTTACCGGATACATGTATCCGATGGTTCGAATATTCGAGATACATGTTTTATTAATTTTAAATTAAATATATGTAACTGATTTCCTTAATTAGAGGAGTAATTGATGCTTAATATCTTAGATACATGAAAAGAAAGAACTCTATACCAGATACATGATGATAATGTAACAACAGTAACAAAACTCTACATATATTACCTATTACCAAGATTCAATTTTGATAGTTGAAAATGAAAACGTAATTTAAGTGGACGAAGCAAGAGAGAGATGGTAAATCTAAGTGGTGGAGGACATGGGGGTTGGGGTGATGAGAATTATTGTTGGGCAAGGGATACAACTGGAGAGGGAGAAAATATTCAAATTGTTAGTTGACCATTAATAATTAATCAATTTCATTTTGAGGAATTTGTATATCTGATTGTATCTTTTAAAATATATGGTATAAAATATTTAAAATGGTAATATATGTAATTGTTTTAAACTAAAGTTAAGGTTAGTATGTATGGTAGTAATGGGATCCGACTCCTCTCCATTTCTCTTCTCTCAATTTCTCCCAAATTTCTATTTGAATTACTGACACATGACATAGGTTAAAATAAATGACTAAGACTTAATTTGCCAAAATAAATCTCTGAGCATGATTTAACTAATAAATACATTATATATTTAGAATTAAAAAAATATTATAATTTCACAATCTTAGCAACATATTTCTTCTAGTAGTATTCTTCGTAGATTCCTTCACTGATTGTCCCCAATGGTCTACAAGTTTTCCCGCACATTGTTTAGCAAAAGGTATTTCTCAATTCATATCTCATCTAAAAGTTTAAATCATTTAATTTAAAATGTCATGTGTCACTAATCAAAATGGGAACTTGACAAAAATGGAGAGAAGAGAAATGGTGAGGATCCAGATCCGTTGTGATGTATGCCTAGTTAGGTAGTTTTTAAAAAAAAAATAATGATAATAAAATCTCAATAGTGGCCTAAAGAGGAATATTTATCAAAACGGGCCATTTAAACTGGGTCCGGAAGCCATTGCGCAATTTATTTCATTTTTAAAAGAGCCCAACCTTGTAAATCCAAAATATAATTGGCCCATTATGTAATTTTTCCCCTAATCAATACATTGGGCTATTAAACAAATATAATGGTCTCTTCTCCTTTTTCTTCACTCACCATTGTAATGGGCTGTTTAAAGCATCCCCAACTTCTGAATTTGTAATTACGAGCCTGAAACTTTCGGCCATCTAGCTTATCAAGCGTATAGATAGTCCGTATATTATTATAAAATATACATATATATGTATGTCATGTATATTTCGATCATGCTGATAAACTAGTTGATCAAACGTTATATATCAGTAAAAAAAATGCACAGTAGAATACTTGCTCAAAACCAAACGATTTGTTCGGAAGAACTAACAATGAGGACTAATAAAAGAATAAAATGTTGATGTGAAAACACAAAACTTATGAGGACTCAAACAGAAGATTTAACTTATAAATTTATCAGGATTAATTTATAGAAAATTAATAAAAAAATTATATTAATATTTTTGTAGGATTATTTTCTTTTTAAATTATACGCGGACATAGGGGATAATTTTCTGACTAGAACAATAATGTACTTACTCCAGGAATTATCCAATCATGAATTCAGGATTCCCCAATTGAATAGTGTTTTATACTTTTTATTTTATAATAATTAATAATTCAGCTTTGTCTCTGAAAATAATCATAAGATTCCAGATTTTTTTTATATTGTTGCATCCCCACGAGTGGCTAAAAAAGGTGACATTATAACGCGGCCCTAATATCCCCCCCCCCCCCCCCCCC
>NW_006239449.1:197026-272325 GCF_000226075.1 Solanum tuberosum
TTTACCCCACCCCCAAAACCCCCCCCCCCCCCCTCTCATAAGTCATTTCATGTTTGACAACTTGCTAAATTCAAATTGTAATTATTAATTTAATCCAATATTATAATTCACATTTTTACAAAAAAAATTGATCATATTAACCTAAATAAATCCCATTTGGAGCAAATATAATTTATTTAGTTACATGAACAATGGTTATAAGTGAGGTTTATTAACACAAGACTTTTTAGTAATGACGTACGTAAAACTTTCTATTTCAAGCAGTATCATTTTTTCATAATATATCCTCTATTTGTACTTCTGCATTTAAATCATATATAGACATGTTCAATAATTTTGTCTAAGGTAGATCCGCCTATGCCTTTTAATTAGCACAAAGAATATTAAACGCAATTGAAGGGAGGAACTATAATTTATTTATTTATTGGAAGAAACAACGATAATGGTGATGGTCAAAATGTGTGTGATAGTTGACGAAGATGTTGGTGATAGCTGAAGGCGGTGCTAGTTGTGATAATGGAAGTGGTTGGTAATAGAGAGAATTAATTCAAAATTATATAGTAATAAAGCTCCGATCAAATATAATCAGTTCCTATAGAGTATGAAATCTTTGATAGGGTGCGCGTCTCTCGAATGGATCCTTAATACTGAATATCGAATTGAAAAACAAAAATATCACAAAATTAATTACTATTAATTTCAATCATATAATCATTTGGTGGTTGACTCTAAAAAAAATAAACATTCATCATTGTCTTAAACGACTCAATTTCTTTATTTCAAGTCCTAGTAAAGTTAGTATCATTTCTCATAATGTTATAGGGATGAATAAAATCATATGTTATTCTGATTGTATAAATATATCATGTCAATATAATTGACAATTGAGACAAGGTGCCTAATTGTGATGTAAATGTGGCCAATATATATAACGTAGCGTCTAATTTGTCATCTCAACTCGAGAATATTTTTGTTAATGTCAAATTAGTTGTTGAATAACGAATATTGGACTTTATTTGATTGAGTTGATGAAAGCACTCTAATTATAAGATTATTAATTAACTTAAAATATAGACAAACCTCCATTTACAAAGAATTATTGTTAGCTGATTTTTTTTTTCATTTTTATCTTTTGACAAATTATCGAGTATTGAAATAAACTTACTCAAATAGAATGAAAGATTCATATATGCCATTTTAAACCAAAATTTAGAGAAAGTTTAAATTAGTTCATTGAAAGTAGTCGATAAGTTTATCATCATAACAACAGCATATGCGTTGTAGTTGATAAACATCAAATATATTATAAATATCTCCTCTTATGTGTCTTTCGTTGTCTTTTTTCAACTTTTCTCAATGCCACGTTCCGAAGCAACTGAAAGTTATAATTTGCTTTTTTTATGCTGAAACTGATTTTATAAAAAATGTTATGTGTTTAAATAGAAGTGTTCAAATCGATAACAAATAATTAGAATCCGCGTTCAAATCGATAACAAACAATTAGTATATTTATCATTATTTTTGTTAATGTCAAATTAGTTATTGAATAACGAATATTTGAGTTGATGATAGCACTCTAATTATAAGATTATTAATTAACTTAAAATAGACAAACTGTAACAACCGGGTTCCGTCGTTATAGAAATTACAACGGGGAAAATTTGGGACCGAAAAACTTTTTCGTAGTATTTGGATTTTTCCAACCTAATCCAGATTTGGACAAAATCGGAGTCTTTAAGGTGTAGGGAAATCATGTAGCAATCGGGTGATTTATTTATAATTCTGGTTACATGAGTGGTTAGATAACTCGTTAAGGAATATGTACGACTTTACAGAATTGAATTCGGGCGAGTAGAACTCCATAATCGATCTTAGCGTGAAGGGTATTTTCTGAGCATCGTGGATTAGAGGTATGTTGTGAAATGGGGATTTTGGAATTCTTAAAATAGCTCACTGGTTCGTGCAAGCCGCCTTGGCAGGGGTTTTGGCCGCTTTGGCGAGGCCACTGAAGCGGGATGAGGGTCATTGTGGCGGGTTTGACGCGACTAAGGTTGTAAATAAACCCCTAAACGACCTCATTCTGCACTTTTCGATTTTTAGAGCTAAGGAACGGACCCCATGCAACTCTTAACAGTTTTCCACCATTCTTGAGGCTAAAGGTAAGCTTTTCACTCCCCGAATCCGTTTTTCAATCTGTAGAACGTAATCTAATGGGTAAATATTGATAGGGGAGGATTTTGATCTAGAATTTATGGTGGAAACAGCCCTAATTGGGATAATTGGGATCATGGATATGATCTAGGGTTGTTAGAATTGTTAGTAGTCTCGGTAATTAATGATTGTTTAATTGATTCCCGTGTTATTATGATTGTTTGTAGACCAAGAACAAGTGGAATGAATCCGGAAAGGGAAGGATTAAGTTTCTTAGGGTTTTAAAGCTTGTTTCGAGGTAGGTGATGGTTGCGATTCTATGATTGTGTGATGTATGTTTATTCTTGCTTCATTATGATACATGTTGTATATGAATGTTGCATTATTGATCACACTTGTTGTAAATGAGATAGATGAACGATGGTTACCATGGAATCATGACATAAATGTATGATCTTGAGGATATACTTGTGATTGTGATTGTGGTGTGTTGAATGGATCGGTTGCCACGTTCTGGCATAACTAACTTGGATCGGTTGCCACGTTCCGGCATAATTATGGGATCGGTTGCCACTTTCCGGTATAATCATTGGATCGGATACCACGTTCCGGTATGCTAACTGTTTGGGTTTGGGTTCCATGAGAGGACCAATGACTTGTCTTAATTGTGTATCTTGAGAAAATGTGAATTTGTTCATTGTTCGTATACTTTGATGATATTGTATATGTTCGATATGTGCATGTGATTATATTGATGTATTGACTAATGTATGTTACACTTAGTGGGATAACCGTGTGATCCTACCAGTACATTGTGGTTGTGTACTGATACTGCACTTGCATTTTATTTTTATTTGAGTACAGGGCATCTTCAAGCGGCTACTGACATACCTCGCTTAGAAGATCAGTGATCGTCGTTCGAATTCAAGAGTGAGCCAATACTTCTGAGCTGCCATGAGTTCTCCTTTTGCCTATGTCCATATTTCCGGACTTAGACAGTTCTATTAGTTATTAGTACATTAGTTGGGGTTGTATCCCTTCTTGTTTAGACTTGGTTCATTGTTAGATGTTTTGGTACATTGACTTTCAAGTTCTAGGCATTACTTCCGCAATGTTAGTTTATTATTGTTAGACTTTTGTTAGAGTTTATGGGAACTCTATTTTTTTCCTTAGTATTTTTCCTGCTTTCGTATACATAAATGTCTTAGTTTTGGTTTAGTTGCTTGGTTTGAGTTGTAGTAGTGGTTCTCCCACCGGAGGGTTAGTGTGGGTGTCAATCACGACGATTTGGGTCATGACACAAACCACCATTTATAAAGAATTATATTTTTAGCTGATTTTATTTCCATTTTTTATCTATATTTTCTTATGACAAATTTTGAGTATTGATATACACATACTCGAATAGAATTTATGGAAGATTCATATGTGCCTTTTAAAACTAAATTAGAACTAACGCCTGACAGTTATGAGAAAATTTTGATTTAGTTGATTAAAAGAAGTTAATAAGCATCAAGCTAAGTACTAAAAATATCTTATCACCAGTATCTGTTTTTGATATTGAAACTGATTTTTATAAATAACTAATTATGTGTTTGAATAAAACTATTAAAACGATAATAAGAAAAGTAAGTCATATAAATTGGGACAACGGGTTAGACTTCACCTCATCAAATCATTTCACAATGGTAGAACCTATAGCTAGGCGATTATTACGTATGGAAACTTTCTCTTTATACTTCAGTCAACTCGAAGCACGTATAAATATATATATAAACTAATGCATGCTTGTACATAGACTGTAATCTTATTTTTTCATAAATTATTTGAACAAAGGGTCTATTAGAATTTAGAAACAATATCTTTACCTTTCAAGGTAGAAATCACTTAAAGTAAAGTCTGTATATTCTTTTTTCCTAATATCTCATTTTTGAAATTACACTGAATATATTATTGATGTTGTATTTCAATTTTGCAGAAACTAATTGGAACTGGCAAATTATTTATAGAAAAACTTTTCATGCTTTACTGTATGTAAGTTCGTTCAAAAATTAAATTATAATACAATCCTTTTTTTCACAAAGATTATTAGGAATGGAAATGTATCGAGTTGTGTATATCTTACTATCCTCGTTGTAGTTTTGTTGTAGTTGAAACTACACCTTATATAAAATATTTCGAGTATCTACTAATAGATAAACTTTTCATGCTTTACTGTATGTAAGTTCGTTCAAAATTAAATTATGATACAATCCTTTTTTTAACAAAGATTATTAGGAATGGAAATGTATCGAGTTGTGTATATCCTACTATCCTCGTTGTAGTTTTGTTATAGTTGAAACTACACCATATATAAAAAAATTCGAATATCTAAATAAAAATAAAGTTGATGATAAAATTAGCAGAGGTGCACGAACTAAACAAGGACGAGACTGTGCACCGATTTCGCGCGGGGCACTTCAGTCAGCGAGTGACCCCATCCAATTTTTGGACACTTGACCCTTCATTTAATCGTAAATAATATTTCAATATTTGCAAATATTTAATATGACATTCTTCAGCTCCGTAGAAGAAGCAAGTTACTCATTTTTAAAGATAAATAATATTGGCAACAAATAATTGGAAGAATGGGTTGTGAAAAGAATCCAAGAGAGTAATAAAAAAAAAGGTTTTGGAAGGCAAATTTGTCTTGTAATATAACACCAAATAAGTATAAAAGAAAAAGGATATATGTCTCGTATATAGATATATTTAAATCTATCAATAAGGATTGTGATAGAGTGGTTAAAGTACTTCTTCATTCTTAATCAGATATCTGGAGTTTGAATTCTCTGATACGGAGTCACCTTTGTTAGGGAGCGATTTACCCTCTGTGGGACTTTTTGTCATGACTTCGAATTTATTCAGGCTCTAATGTGGATATCGAACACTGGATAGGAAAAAATATATATTTAAATCTTTGACCAGGGCCCGTTGACGAATCTAGACCTTATCCTCCTTTATTACTCATTCATGTATGTATACATAATATATTGTTTCAAAATCTTTGTCCTACTCCTCGTGACAACAAGGAACTTCAATTTAATTTAAAATAAAATAGCTCCAAGATTTTTGTACGTATTTAATTGATTTCATATGATTTGTTGATTATGTACTGATCTCTAATTATGGTTAATCTAAAGTAACTAGTTATTGGACAGAAAGGATGATAAATCTATGGATAAGGATTAATGTAGAGGAAGGAGAAGGTTGTCCTACCTTTCCTCACTTACATGTTAGTGAATTCAACATGTAAAGTATGCATTCAAAATAAATATGAATTTATTATATTTATAAATTTTAAATCTTTTTGTGCATATTAATCTCCAATGGAAAGTAATAACTGATTTTTATTATATTTATAAATTTTAATTATTTTTGTGCATTATTAATCTTCAATGGAAAGTAATAAGTGATTTTATTATATTTATAAATTTTAAATCTTTTTGTGCATATTAATCTCCATTGGAAAGTAAGTTAAGTTGAATTGACATATATATCTTTTGACTCAATTTCATTTCATGCATGGAGGGTTGTTTTATTCTATGTCATGCCACAAGTTCAGTATACGAATATTAGTGAATCAAAATTTTCATGGAGGACTGTTTTATTCTATGTCATGCCACAAGTTTAGTATACGAATATTAGTGAATCAAAATTTTCACACCCAACTTGTGAAGATTTATTTCTAGTTAGCAAGGATAAAGAAACAAAGATGAACCAACAAAACTCGTCCTGAATCTACCAATTGACTCACTTAAAATTAGTTTAGAATTAATTGGAATCTCCATGTTTCCCTTTAGTATGTATTTTCTTCATCACATATTTTTATCATGTGTTGCAAAGGATGTCGTATGTTCTATTCAAAAGAATTTACTTTAAAATGTTAACTTATTTAGTTAATGAAATGATTTATAACTTCATAATTCAGACATTTTGAAAAAAAAAACGCTATATATGTAAAATCAAACATTGCTTGTGAGTTGTGACGTAGGAAGTAAGGAAAATCATGGGAAGATCAAGGGTGAGACATGGATATTGCCATTCCTAGGTAGGAGGGTTTTTTTCCGTCTGTAGTTTAGTATTCATATTGAAGTTGATTCATGTCGGATATATCTCATTTGGAAATATCTCTTCCTATTAAATAAAAATAATTCATATTCAAAGCTCAAAATTGACAGTTCTAATAAATAAGTAAAGAAGAAACAATTTCATCTACTACATCGCATACTTTGATGATTGTGATCAACAAAAGTTAGTTGCCTTGGAATTTGGTTGTGCCATCTTGGAACTTGTTCCCCTTCTACATCAAGGGACGCCATGCACACCCGACGTTCTTTTATATATAGAAATTCATTTTATTTTTGTATGATTTAGATTCAAAAACAACCCATTCGTGCAAGCTATATATATGTCAATCACAACCCATTCGTGCAAGCTATATAGGTCAATCATCATCTTTAATTTATGATTTGGTGCAATCTACTGTATGCCGATTTCAAGTTGTTAGTCACTCATTGACCTAATGATACCCTACACTACATGCATGAATCTCCATGGGCGTAGTATATATATATATATAGTAGAGCAACTTTCACATATAGCAAACATAAAAATCATATTTGTATGTTATAACTATAGTTTGCATAATTGCGCTCCATAACAAATTTTATGTTTGCTATGGAGCTTTTGATTTGTATAATTCACTACAAACATCCAATTTTATACAAATTGTTCAGTTTTGTATAAATTCATTTATACATTGTAATTTGTATAATAAGATATGTATTTATATAATGATAAGTGTATATGACGAAAATTTATGTATTTGTATTTGTATATACACTTTTCTCTCGTTTTATACAAATACAAACGCATTTTATACATTTTATACCGAAATGTATAAAATGACTAATTGTATATCGAATCGGATGACAAAAAAAGGGGATGTTTGCTGCGAATTACAATTAAAATAAATTATGGCTATAACATTTAATTTAAATTAATAATTTGCTATTTCATACAATTTTCCCTTTATTGTACGCATGTAATATTGTAATTTAGTATTCTAGTTTATTTCATTTTATTATCTCAAAAAGATTATTTACACCTTGTTTTCAATCATCTAAAACTCTTTTTTGTTTTTAATATTTTCATTTTGTGTTCAATAACACACCTTCTCTTAAGAAGATTGACATTCATGGTACTTTGAAGATACATGATGAAAGGATGTTAGCTAATAGAAATAATAAATAATCTTGAAAATAATAAACATACTTAAGAAAATCTAAGTAAAGAGCATATACAAATACTCTAATATATGATCGTTTAGACTTTGTCTCTTTTCAACATAATAAATAAGAACACAATAATCAGAACACAGTTTGACATGAAAATAAAAAAAATATGACAAGTAGAGTTAGAATATTATTTTATTATAAAGTGACTGGGCAGTCTGGGAACTCGTAAAGTTAGTTAATTATCAGTAAAATAAGGATACTAAGTTGATATTGATTCATATATAGTACGAGGGATTCGCAGTAAATATTATTTTTTCTCACTTCTGTTACATTGGGAAATTAAAGCCCTTTTATTTCATTATTTTAACCCTTTTCTAATTGTAGTATATATATCATGTGATCATCTCACAAATGATAGAAGCCAAATTCCATAGGACGTATCAGTAGCTGACCCTTCAACTATTATTTAAATTCTCAAACATAATACTCTATAAACAAAATTAAAAAAATAATACTCTATAAACTATTATATATACTATTTAGTAAAAATTTCTGATATATACTTCCTGCTGTTCATTTTACATGTTATATTTTTTTTTTGGGCACACCACTTAGAAATATTAACAAAAAAAAAGTAGTTTAACTAAATTATCTTTATTTATTTTTAATCTTTATTTAGTATTACTCTCTTTTTCACCATATTAAAAGGTGAATACTAATTAATTAGTTAATTATATCTTGATTTTTTAAGACATTAATTAATTTTGAACATCTATTTTTAGTAAAGATAATAACTACAATGGATCGGAGGGAGTATGAAATAGGCAAAATTACCCAGAGCAAACATATGCCCTATATATACCCAAATTATCGAGAATTTAAAAACATTACGAGAGTTTAAATTTTATCTGTTTTGCTTTAATTTGTATCTATTTGCTTGGAGCTATATTGATAGTATTTTCTTAAGTAAATTATTGCTACTTATATTTGATAAATTAACCAAACAATTGTTATTAAGGTCAAAATACTTCTAATTCTTAAATTCCGTCTTGCAATATACTAAATTTTGATTTTCCACTAGGTGTTCAGTACCTATATTGAAGCTCGATTATTTTAAATTTGTGCTACGTATAGGCCTACTCGAAGCTAAGTGCTCCCGTCAAAGATTTTCCTATACCCAAAACTCAAACCCGAGATCAGGAAGGAGCGGGCTCATTTGCACCACATCCTTGATAGTAGTCTCTAGACTCTTAATTAGTTACTATGGTTTCCTAGGAAACCTCGGATCTGCTGCAATATTTCAGAGTACCCATATCTCATATCTGGTTAGCCCATTAATATGTTACCATACGTTATACCCATTTCTTTCATCATTTCATCCCCAATCGAATGCAAGATATGATAAGAGGTTTCATAAATACACCTACCTAATTCTATATACTCTCAATTATTTATTTCTCTTCTGTGTGCTGCTTTTCTATATAATATAAATAATTATAATATATGAAATAGAAATTATATGTCATGCACATAGAAGTCTGGAGCTGTCAGCTAGCCCTTATAATTGACTTCATTGGCCTCTTCTAAACCTCAAGGGCTCATTTTCATTTTTATTAGTATTTTATAATATATAAACAAACATTTTAAAATTTTATGTTTATGAATTTTAAATTATCTTTAGCTTACTTAGTTTCGTATAAATTATTTGTACATGTTCAATAGATTCCTAATACAAATATGTACGTAGTTTTAATCGAGACTATTATATAATGCTATCTAATGTGAACTAGAATTCTAACTTCACTTCTGCCAACGTTTCGTATTATCTTATTTCTTTCTTGATATGATGACAACCTCTTTTATCTACTACTTTTCTTAGCTAATGATAGATTGTGTTTTTCTTTTACTTCATTTAAAGATTTTTTTTTCTTTTCTTTTTGTGTTTCCAATAACATATCTTACCCATGTTTTCACATGGACAAATGGTGCATGAAAACAAAAGCATTACTGTGTGGTGGTACATTGTACGTGGCCTTGTTTATCAATATATAAAAAAATATATTCAAGAATACGAAGGGGGCAGGGTGTGGGTTGTGGGGGGTGGGGTGGAAGAATTAATAATATCGAATAACAAGTAGTAATAATTAAATAAATTGGTATATAGGTTGGGGATATATGTGCTAGTGGTAGAAGGCGGTAGTTTTCCGTTAATTTAGCCCACAATAGAAAACGATAGAAGAATAGAGATTGAGGAAGACACACAGAATTGCCCCATTCCTCTTATTGGTTTTGGTGTAAGGTCTATGTGTGTGAGAGGAAAAAAATAGTCAAAATCACTGATCCGATTATTTTGAATTTGTGCTACGTAAAATACAATAAAAATAAAAGAGAAGACGTCGTTTTTATAACTTAAAAAACTTAATACAAAGACTTCTAATTAAGGATCGATGAATTCTAACTATCCCATCACACTCGTTCGTTAAAAGGAGTAAGTTTGTGGCTTTTAGAATAGAAGTGTGGCCCAGTAGTGGCCATTTGAGGATAATGGTAGTAGCCTTCATCCTCTCTGGACTAATATTAATTCAACCAATATATACATGGGGGTACCACTATATCCTCTACGCACCTTTCTAAATGATTTGCTTTTTACTATTAAAGATAAGGATCAATAACTTAATATTTAAGTCTGCAAACTTGGTGATTTATCAAGTTTTTAATCATATGCTTGCTGTTTATATTAAGTTGATACATGGTCCATAGATGGTTAACAACAAAAGCACATGTACGTAGCGTTGTAGTCAAACAATAATTTTGACAAGAGACCAATCTTATTATGATTTCCAAGATAATTTTCCTAACTTATTAAAATAATCCCACTTTTTTCTTTCTCTTTCTGTCAGTTTCTCATAATTAATTGACCACTACTAGAAACACATAAAATTTGTTAATAATCTTTAGCTAATCTGTCACTAATCCCCATTTTTCTTCCCGTAGTGGATTCTTCATCCTTTAACAACTTTCCTAAGTACTTATTAAAATAGACTCACACTGGTGTGGTTTGGTGTGCTTGATCCATCATTCTTAGACAAAATATAAACTGACAAGTTCTTAGGGTTAGTAAGGAGTCCGCTAGACAGATATTATCGAATAGCATCTTTTGATAATCCGAGAGAAGCTTCGAGTGCTTTCCAAATTATAAATATGAAGCTAGTAATTATTAGCAAATAAAAAATATAGTAGCATATCTTAACCAATAACTTATTTTGAAGGCAAATATACCACTTGATGTCCACACATATAGTGATGTTGTGATATCAACAGCAAGTAGAGGTTATTGATTAGTCTCTTTTGCTCTAGCTAACATGATTTAACTTTTGCAGCCATAGTTGACCCAACTGTTTGTTAGTTAATGGTACTAAACACTAACAGAAAATATTTGATCAAATAAACCTCACATGAAATAATTACTTAAAAAACAAGATACAATTACTAATTGTGAAAGCAAAATTAGGATATTAATTAAAGGGAAAGCGGTGGTCACAAAATTCATAGAAAGCTAAATGAAAATGAAACCAAATCTTTCCTCGATTATGTTGTCTCTTGATAGTGATAGCAATAGAAAATCTGCCCAGGCCGCACCCCCCAAAAAGAAAAAACTTTTTTAGTGGTCCTCCATCACACTATCCAAATTAATTCTTATATTATGTTATCTATTAAAATGTCATCTAACTACCTTTTTGGAAACTTTTGTGTTTGATTAATTATAATGACCTACTAAATACTCAATTATTATTAATGAATCACCGGTGACTATCTAATTTGGTAATCACACATATCATCAAATCTTGTGGCCTGTGGGATTAAGCAAGGCTCTCTCAAGCTTAAATACAAGAATATTTTCTTTAGAATTTATATATTATTTATGCAGTGTTTAGTTATATTTATGTATTAGTTGTTATGCGTAAATAGATTTTCTCGTAACTTATACTACTTGTATTAGTTATGTGATTTCTAAATTGCAAATCAAACAACTTCTTAATTTGATACATAAATAACTTACTTCCTTTATCAACTACCAAACATGATATTATTTACATAAGATTTAGTACCAGCATAACTCACTTCCAAATCAGCTACCAAACTACCCCTTCATAACTTACCTCCAAACTAGTCTAAATTGTTCAACTAAGAAGTTGCAATCCAAATTATAATAAAAATATCTAATTAAAGTTTTCCCCCTCATTACGAATAAGAAAGTGGGGATTTGCCCTAGTTATACATTCCTTTCGTTCTAGAATCAAACTTTTGATGACCCAACTCTTTTTTATGTGTGCTTTACCCAAAAAGAGGAGAAAGAGAAACGAGCTCCGCACATCTAGGGTGGTTCACAAGAAGGAAAAAGAAGGTTGCCTTCTAGAGTTGCTTACCCTAAATTATTTTTAATACCTTCTAGTAGGGGTGTTCACGGGTTGGTTTGGATCGGTTATTGGTCAAAACCAAAATCAAACCAACTTAATCGATTTTAAAAATTATCAAAACCAAACCAAACCAAATACAATATACATTTATCGGTTTTGGTGATTATCGATTTCGGTTTGGTTTGGTTCGATATTCGGTATTAACCATCCACAAAATAAAAGAAACAATTCATTTAAAATATGAAAAAAAGTGACAACAATCCATTCAAAACGAAAAATAATTAGAATGACTTAAATTACTAAACTTTCAAATCACTAAATTTATTATCAATAAAGCTTTAAAATTCACTATATTGGCATAGAAGAAAGAGACAATAACACTTTCAGTCCCACAAAAAATTGACATAGACACTCATATACATGAAATCAATAAGATAAATGTTTCATCTTGGGTATTTTTGCTTTCAATAAGTAAATTATAAAGAAATTTTAATGAAAATATGTATAAGATCTTTAAAATTGTTTATAAAAATAATATATTAAGTATGTATATTAATAAAATATATGTATATAATTCATTGGTTCGATTCGATTCGGTTATTTCTTCGATTTTTTTCCAATAAAACCATAACCAAACCAAATACTATCGGTTTTCAAAAATCTAAAACCAAACCAAACCAAACCCAAATAAAATCGGTTTTATTTTATAGATTTGGTTTGGTTTTTCGATTTGGATCGGTTTTTATCCAAACCGTGAACACCCCTACCTTCTAGTGTTGCTTACTTCAAATTCTATTTCAAAATTTGTGTAATTTGTTTTTCCTCTTTTGGGAAATAATAATTAACTATAAAAATAAGTTAAAGCGAACGGAATTCTATTTTTAGCGAGTGACAACCCCGTAATATCTGAGATTCTGCTGTTACGGTATTTAATTAAAATGATCCATCATATGCTCTCACTGCTTCGCTCCAATAATAAACAATCGTTTGACGCACGATCATCATATAAAAGCAAGAGAGAGTATTTCACTAACTTTCAGGTACCAAACACCAATCGCACAGAATTCAGAGAACTCCGTTATCCGCTTTTTTCTACTCCTTCCGTCTCATTTTATATGTCATCTCTTTCTATAAATAGCTGGACCATAATACTTGTCATTTTATAAAATTTATGCATAAATTATCATACTTTACCTATTATATCCTTGATAGAATAGTTAATTAATCTTGTCATTTATTGATAAAGTTGACTTAAGAAAACATTAAGAGTGAAAAGGTAAAGTTACATCATTTCTTAGTGCAAGTACAAAGTAAAAATGTGACATATAAAATGAGACGGAGGGAGTATTAGGCTTGTGTCCACGTCATTCTTCTGACATGTCACCTTTGACGGGCCCATTGATTGACACGTATCAGTGGGAGACCCAATTGTATTTCTCATTTTGGGCCCATCAGGCCCAAAAAAGCTCTCTCAAACTTTACCTTCTCGCGGGACAGTCTCACGTGGTTAGTCATGTCTACCCGGGCCCACTTTGGTATGGTTACGTTCCATGACCCCTGCCCCAGTAAAAAGTCGAGCTAAATTAAAATGTATTTATTTATTATTTATGTCAGAAACACGGTTTCCATTAATATATGACGTTATAGCCGTAAAATATCATAACATGTTTTCTCTTTATATAAAGTATTTCGTATGCAGTTAAATCAAAAGAAAGTAAATACAATTTCGCATTTCCCTCTCTCCTTTTTGTCATACTTATATAAACCCCACTTTCCTAATACCTCTAAGCTTCACGCATTCTACTCTATTCTTTCTCTCACACACAATAACAGAAAAAGGAAGATAGAAGGACACAATTTCTTCTATTCTAAATAGTACTTGAAGAGAAATAAAGAGGGAGTTGGTTCAAGAGGACGTAAAAAACAAGGAACGCGTTAGGAAGCTACCTAATATTTTTTTCTACTACAATTTTGAATCGCCTTTGTTACTTTCCGCAAAGTAAAACAAACGACAAGTAGCAGCTTTTTCTTCTCTTAACTCTTTCTGAAAAAAGGATCTCTATTATTGATGAATATTGCATTACCAGAAATGCTACATAACAACACCACCAGCAATGGAGGAAATGGAAGCAGCGTGCTTGAACGACAACCAGCTAGAATGAAATGGCATCAAGAACAGGTGCAGCAACAAGAGATGAGTTATTTTAATGGACAAAATGATCAACTGATGAGTTCTTTTCATCAGACATCTGAAGCTCAACAATTTCATGGGCTGATCAATGTAAATGATCAGAGTCTTAATGAGCTTGTGACTCGGGCAATTAAGCCAGACCCCTGTATGGAGAACAATTGGGATGATTTTGGGACCACTGATAATAATGGTTTTGGTTATGTTCCAGTTGGAGTTGGACACGGAGGAATGTCACACCCAACTGAAATGAATTATGCTATTTCAAGAACTACAAGTTGCCCACCTACCATGGCGGACAATGCTGTTAAATCCAAAGAGACTATGCTGAGTTCTAACAGAGGCAGTGAGAACTTCAAGAAAAGGAAAGCTGATAAGAATCAACATCTCAAGGTATGTTCAACTCCAACTGAAACTGTTTCTCTATCCTGCCTATGTTTAAGCCCTGCATTTTGGTGTGGTTGAGGCATAATATAGTTAAGTAATTAAACGCCTGCTTATTCAAAGAGAGTTTTTTAGATAGATAGATAGTCACACAACTCAACTAAGATATTAGAATAGTCAAAGGTTTTGAGTTCAACTCTCACATCCACCCAAAAAGAAAAAAACTACTTTCATATAAAGAATCAGATCCACATCTCACGTGTTGATATACAATATAATTACGTAATTAAAAATATGCAATTAGATTTATCGTTTGTTCCAGTTGTTCACACAATTCAACAGTCCTGTAAGCTATAATTGGTGGACATTTTTCAGGAGGTTGCAGAAGAGGAAACCAAAGACAAGAAATTGAAAGAATGCATCGAAGAGGGGGATGATTCTTCCAAGGTAACAACAGAGAAAAAAAGCAACAAAAGGAGCGCCAATAACAGTAGCAACAGTAAGGAAAATTCTGATACTTCAAAGGAGAAGTCCAAAATTACCGATGATAAAAAGCTCGACTATATACATGTCAGAGCACGTCGAGGTCAAGCCACTGATAGCCACAGTTTGGCTGAAAGAGTGAGTTGCAAATTCGGTCAAAGTGTTTTTTACTAATCATCAGTAATATTTTACTCTAACGAACAACTTAACCAGCAAGTTAATTCATATTTTTGGCAGGTAAGAAGGGAAAAGATAAGTGAGAGAATGAGATTTCTGCAAGATTTAGTACCAGGTTGTAACAAGATAACAGGGAAAGCAGGAATGCTAGATGAAATAATCAACTACGTCCAATCTCTCCAAAGACAAGTAGAGGTAAAAAAAAAATCAAAAAACAATAGTCCTTTATGTATTTGATGTTGTTGCTAGAAAAATTATGATTGAGATTCTATATTTGACGATTCATTATCATGACAGTTCCTATCCATGAAACTAGCTGCTGTTAATCCAAGGCTTGATATCGACGTAGACAATTTCTTCAACAAAGATGTAAGGGAACATCATATCAAGAAATTATTTCGTTCTTCAGAATAAAATTATGTTCTTACTTCACATTTATTTCTCCAGATATTTGCAACTAGCACATCTACCTTTTCCACAGTGGGAGCTGGAACATCATCTGAAATGCTTAGTATGGCCCAACGCCAGTTCAATTCATTGCAGCAAATAATGTCAAGTTCTGGATTAGAAATGGATATTCTAAATCTAAACGAAATGGCACTACGTAGAACCACTAGTGCTCCTGTACCAATTCCTGAAATGTTTCTTGACTCATCCAGTATCAATGTAATTAATTGAACCAATCTTAGTCAATAAACAGTTAATTTCCTTTCTTTTCTCTTTCAATTTGCTAAACAAAAGTTTCATTCGACATACAGCAAGTTCAGAGCTTTCAAACTTGGGACACTGATTTAGATAACATGTATGCAATGGAGCTTCAACAAGGAAGATCAGCACAGTTTTTTCCCCATCCGTGTACAGGTATGCACAAGTGACATGTCTAGTCAATATTTCTATCCTGTCTATGATGCTTCACCAAAAAGAAGATAAAAAATCAATTAAGGTGGGTGTTACTTTCCATGTTAGAGACCCAGAACCTATCATATTGCTTCGAGAATAGTTGGGTCCTCTTTGATTTAAACTCCTGTTGAAAAAGGTTGCTGATTAGGTATCTTCCCTTTATTTCTGTCTTCCACCTTAAATGATCAAAACTGTGTTACTTTTGCACGGCGAAAAATTCCCCAAAGTAGTTGATTGATAGGCAGGTACTAACCATCCAACAAAAATGAACAGCTATTATTCAACTACATTTATTAAGATTTCGAGTCTTTGGAGGGCCCTATTTTTCCCTCTTTTTTTTTTTATAACAGTTGTGTCTGGGCAATTAGCGTGCTCTTCAACTATTCCACGAGTATCCACCAACTACTATCACCCACGTATCGGGTAATTACTACCCAACAAGCCGTACGCATATTGAAAGAAATCACTTAGTGTTCTTTCTGCCTATACTGAAATTTGAACCTTTGTCCATACTTGGAGGGACCTATGGCCCCTATCTATCACTAATCTGAAATTTAACACCAGAATAATCACAGTAGGCTTTTGTTCAAGTATTGAAGTTAAAAAAATGATCACTGCGCAGGTTTCGCTGAAGCTGGACATGACCTGAAGATGGAAATGTGACCTTACAATTCTAGTCATTCAAGATCCTTGAATGACTTCACCTCAGATGTCATGGATCCTGATTCTTTTTTTGCAAGTACATAACATAGTATATTCTGTATGTAAATGTTGCAGTTCAAGAGTATCAAAGCAATACTATGACACTGTTCATTGGAAATCATATTTTTCTCTATAACAGTTAATCAAAACACAATTGCAGCCAATCATGCCACTAGTATAAAGAAGCTAGAAAAGAAGTTAAAATTTTGGAAAATTGTATATACATAAATCTAATTTCCATCTATATATATATAGAGGCACACAAAATCAACTCCTGGAGATGTAAATGAAAGAAACTGCATCAGAACAGAAGTGCAAAATTTGCTCATTTTTTTCATAACCAAGAAATCCCTGAGGACTAGTGTCGAGCACTAAATTTGAATCTCAGAAATAATTTGTTTGGACATGAAGTTATCACTAGGTTGCAACATAAATCAGCTGAAATCTCTCAACCAGACCAATAGCTTAATTATTTATTCTATTACTCTAAATAAATTGTGTAGTACTTCGTAAGATATCCATATTTATCTATTTACTGTCATTTATGATACCTAATTGGTCAGTGTTCATATAACCAACTAGACCCCATCTTGTTTGACACTAAGAAGTAGTTGTTGTTATAGTAGTATTGTACCTTACGTTTGTAATCAATCAAAACTGCTTATGATTATATTATTTTCCACTTTCGTGTCAGTTGTAGGTACAAATTATCCTCTTCCAGAATTCTTAACTAAGAGAGTCGATTATAGCTCTAAGATAAGCATAAAAATTGCAAACACTGATTATTAAGGGTCATACTCATCAAGTGGCACAAGCTGTCTCTTTTGACTATTACCTGAATGGAAATGTTGAGCACTCCATCTCCATGACTATACTGAAAGGGAGCCAAAAAAATACCATAGTGGCTACCCTAGTTGCTTTTGGGACAGAATAAGACATGTCGATAAAGACCTAGAGAAAAAAGGCATTTTTTTTCTCTTTCAAAATAATTGGTGATATTGAGACATCTGAACCACTAGTTATTAGGATTAATTCCTTCTCTATTATAAAAAATAAATAAATTAGTCACTAATCATATGGCAGCTCATGCTAATATCACAGAATTAAAATGCACTTTGTAGTTAGAGCATCATTATATTTCACATCAGTCTGTCAAATATTGTTTTAATCGGTTGGACAAAGAAATAAGTAGTTTATGTGGTTTATACAAGGGATTGAAAGATATTCAAAATCATATCCAAGTTCCACTGATGAGATACATGGAGATGCCATATTGGTGGCTTTGAATACAAAAAGAATGGATTCCTGTGGATTATCATTAAGCAAACTAGAAGTAGTGACTGCTTGTCATGTAATCTAACTCATTACTCCACTCCACCAGTGAGGGAGTTTCTTTTTCTCTATATTCTTTTTTCGTGCTTGCATCTTCCTTCTTTTTTTGGTTAAAGGGAGGGGGGTTGCAAGACCTTGTTGTTGTTTTTAATCTCTCATTCAGCATAATGGAATATAGTCCATTATGTTCAGGAGGGTATCTTTTCATTTTTGATGGTTCAGAGCAAATCAGAGGCATTCATCCGAGACCAGGCAGCACACTATTGGGCCTAGTATATGTCATCTTGTGCCTTTCGCCATTATTTCTTTGTTCTAAAACAATTGCTTACCTTCACTTTCAGTGAACAAGGGGGACCTGGCCTCTTCTGCAGACAAAATCTACTGGATTCTTCTTGCCGGAATAGATGCTGAAAGATGGTTTTACTTGTTATCTTTCAGGACCCACTAAGGCTACGATATGTTGATGTGGGATTTATACCGCCTTGGGCTCTACCACCTTAATAACTAGCTTTTGGGGTGTGGTTCTCCCAGGATTGTATCAACATTATCAGGAGCCAGTCACCACCCACTGTGCCATGGATGTTGACACCAGTATTGCAATATCCACTCGGGGCTAGAAGCATCTAGCACACAGCTAGTGGCAGGTTCTTGGACACCTGACTAAAAAATGGCTACCTTGGAAAGAGCTATTTACTTGTGGTAGAGTGAAAGTGTAGAGCCGTCGAGGACCACGGATGCAGAATGTTGTAGTTTATTATGGTCCATTGTAAGGAATGGGACTTTAGTCCCCCATCTGTATTGCAATGTGCTAATGTGGGCTTTATATAGCCTTGGGCTATCCCATCTCAATAGCTAGCTTTTGGTTTGTGGTTCTTCCTAGGTAGTATCACTTTATCTTAAAATCTTCGCAAAGGGCCAAGTGTGTGCCACGAGTGCTCTGTCTTCGAAAAGGCAGAATGCTGTTATAGAATCTGCTATTTTTGGAATAGAATCATTGTTTCCTAAAATCTAAGATGGTTCGCATAATTTCTGGTGTATAGTACAGCACACTTGAACCAACAATTTTACATAACATTTATGTTTATGCCCTTTCCCCAGCTCTCAACTTCTGAAAGAATCCCTCTAGAATCTATGAACATAAGAGGCACTCATTAGATGGAGATGACAGACATACTTACATAAACTCTTGAATGAAGAAGAGGACAGGAACATTGTGCTTGGTAATTAGGAGCACTTCGAGAGACATCAATATATTGGGTACTGTAGAAGTATTAAAGTTGAGGAGGTTAAGGGTGCTATTCATAGTATGAGCAGGGGAAAAGTGATTGGACTAGACATGATTTTGGTGGAGTTTTGAAATAACACAGGCAAGGCAGGTCTGGAATGGCTGATTTGGCTGTTTAATGTCATTTTTAAGTATAAAAATACCCGTAGAATAGAGGTGGAGTACAATGATTAAGTTGAATAAGAACAAGCGGGATATCTAAATTAGTATATTTAGTTCAGAATCCTTCTAATGGAGCTAAGCAGATAGATCTTGAATTATGCTTTTCCTGCTTATATGATTCTTGGGTCTATAAGTGATGTCTTACATCTTCATGACAGAAATTGTTAAAGTATTCCAGCACAAATGGTAAGTCATCAATCACTTAGGAACATTATCCAATGTGTATATAGATGAATGTGTATATAGATGAGTTTTTTCACTGCTATCAGCAACTATTCACAATATAAATTGGTATTATAAACAAACTTAAATACTGAAGACATAAAATAAGCACAATTTAAAACCAGATAAAAATACTTTACATCAATGATAGCATAAGTTTTTTATATAAGCACGGACATTATAAAGGAAGAACCTGCCACTAGTATTACAGCTGCTGCCACTATATCATCCTAATCAGCATTACTTGGAAGGACATCAATTCAGAGTAAGTTCCTCAAACTTTGAAAGCTCCATTAAATCACAGAGACTTCCCCAGCTTCTGTTTTGGCAATAATTTGGACTAGTTTAGATTTTTGCTAACCAGTACTAAAGAACAGAATTGTGTAAACATTATACCTTTTCCAGGAACTATGATGACCGGTGCTATCTTACAGTTGTGTAAGCAATACTCAGCGACACTTCCTTGCAGTACACTAATGGGAAATTAACCAGAAAAATCAGTAATCGACTTAACAACCAATTAGTAACCAATGCATACACAGGTGTGTGTGTGTGTGTGTGTGTGAGAGAGAGAGAGAGAGAGAGAGATAGAAACCTTTGGATTATGCCACGTCCCCTGGTTCCCATAACCACAGCTGAAGGCTTCAACCTTTCTGCTTCCTTGCAAATTACCTTTCCAGCATCTCCTTCCACAATCCTAGCAACTGTCTTCACCTATTTCAACATGAATCCAAAGAATTGAGTTTACTATGTTATCAACTTCTAGAAATTATACCTATGAATCAGAACTATAGAGATTATTGGTTTACATGTGGTCAAACTCAATGA
This sequence comes from Solanum tuberosum, assembly GCF_000226075.1. Taxonomy (NCBI): domain Eukaryota; kingdom Viridiplantae; phylum Streptophyta; class Magnoliopsida; order Solanales; family Solanaceae; genus Solanum; species Solanum tuberosum. The sequence continues at coordinate 217,538 of NW_006239449.1, forward strand.
AACCAAGTTCAAATTCAATAAAACCAACAATTACAAACTTCTCTCAGGGTTTATAATACATTCTTCTGTGATGAAAAAAGGTCTTCTTGTTACACGACCTTAAGGCTTTAAAATGAAAAAAATATATCTAGTGGAAAATCAGCAAGAAAAATATCTCCACAGTAGAACTGGAAGTGCATATGTTGCATATGCCATGAGAATATTTTCCAATGTGCTAGCAAAACTAAACTTGCACATATTTCAATTGTCAACAGAACTATAAACGAGAAAAATGGAGAAAACTCATGAAGATACTGTTGCATAACAAATAAAAACTTGCAAGAAATGACATATCATGTGAAATAACTAAGAAAAATAATTAGAAAATTAAAGACACATGTATCATTCAAGCAACAACTAGATAAATTTCTGACAATCCTCAGGCCCTCACGGTCACGTCTCAGTCAGGGACATAAGGCTTTAGAACATGATGTCTTATGACTGCTAATCAAATTCTAGACTTATAAAAATAAAAACTAGCTATAAGCTCAAAACAATGAGTAACAGGTTGGGCACCTGACTACAATCAACTCTCACACGCAGCCTAATTCATGGTATATAGTTATGAAAACTTACATGCATGCTAAATAAACCCATCAAACCATTTGAATCATGGTATTTTCCAGCAGAGTAAAGCTACACATGAGCAGCTAAAGCTTCTCAAGCAATAATCATGATGAAAACCCATTCAGAAGAAGACCACTAAATCAAATCGTGATGAAACATATTAAAGTTCGCTTCTGATAAACAGTTATATATATTTCCTAACATGAAACATTCCTTATTCAAGCAACTGAATGTCCTTAAATATTCAAAAGAACTATTGTTTCTTATGTCAATTACGGAAGGTCCTTAAATATTCATCTTCAAGAATTTTGCAGCATGTATCTTCCATGTTGCGAGGGAAAATGGTGTCTCTTTAATCTTTTGAGAACCTTTAATGTTCAAATGTGAGGTGGTTCATTTTTTCCAGAAAATGTTTTGGCGGTATATAATGGTGCCTTAGTTATTACAACACGGTTTATGAGAGAAGTAGATCAATTTTGATGTTTACATTAATCAGGTTGAGGAATGTAGTTGTGAGAATGGCCAAGGGTAATCACTTTTGTTAATTGCATTATGCTAATCATTTTTATCATATATGATAAGTAATACAAACATTACTAGATAATGGCCAAGGTACAATCGAAAAGATTTATTAATCCAATTGAAAAATCAAACTAATGTTTTAATTATTATACAGAGTAAATGCAGATTTTAATAGATTATCCAAACACTGATAATTAATACTTCAATCAGAAATCATTTGCCATCTGCACATAATTACTGTAAAGCCACATAGAAAGACTAACCATAGCAACCGAAAAAGCCTCAACAGCAAGCTTCTCAATGAGTCCCTGTGTAGCCTCATAAACAATCTCATTTTTCAGACCTGAAACAAAATTAGCAACAAATAGAGCTGTATATTAACAAATGTTGTTAAGGTCAATTGATTAAAACGGAGATTCATAAGGATGCGAACTTACTGGAGACGGCGTGAACGAGATGAAGCGTATCGGCGAGACGGCAAAGGTGTGTAACGGCCCAATCAAAAGCGTGTTTGCTGTTAGGACCGTGATCTATAGCGATCACTATATCACGGCCGCGACGCCGTTCGCCGGTTTCTCTATCGAGCTCCGGCTCCGGCACTACGGGTATGAGAGAATGAAGCTTCACTTCGCTCCAATTGTACTCTTCATCTTCCATAACCGTTTCCATTGCCTACTTTTGGTAAAAAAAAAATATTTTTGATTTTGCAAATTTGTGTGAGATTTGCGTTTTGGATTATCCGAGTATTGCCAATTCGTATACGAAATACATATAAATAGGAGAGACACGGACACCAGCCACCTTATTTGAATTCAACGAATAAAGTTGCGCCATTGCGATTTGCGAAGGCATTGGTGCCTGCTATTTTAATTTTTGACACGTCTCCTCACTTTTAGCCTTTTTAATCATTACTATAAAAAATTATCATACTGTAAAATAGTACTCCCTTCATTTCAAAAAGAGTGTCTAGTTTGACTTGACACGAAATTAAAAAAAATAAAGAACTTTTTTGAATTTTGCGATTCTAAATTAAAGTTATGTCAAATGTATAAAATTATTTTTTAATTTTGTGGCTTTAAACATGTCACGTGGAAAATTGAAATTAAAATATTAAGAGGTTAATCTTTTTTAAAAACAGACTAAAAAGGAAAGTGAGTCATTCTTTTTTAAACAGAATGAGTAATTAAAATATAGGGTAATGCTAAATGGGCAGAAATTTTTAAAAGTGTATAATATCTTTTTTATTTTAAAATTAATTGATCTTTTTTCTATATTTTAATTAAAATGTATTAAAGTTAAAAAGGTAAAAAAATTCAAAAATAAAAATAAAATAACATAGATAAAAAATCTTTCTGACCAAATTTTTCCTAAAATATATTCGTTTGGTCCAATTTGTTATTAATACTCCTTACTTCAGAACAAGGGCGAATTTATGTGTTAAAATTGGGTCACCGGAACCCGTGGTCTTTCGACTAAACTCGATATATTACTTGTATAATTATTAAAGAATATATTAAATTAAAACTCGTGGAACCTATTCTTAAGATGGCTGGTTGGTTCACTAGTTTAACAGCCAGATTTCAGCACCAAGGTCCCAGGTTCGATCCCTGCCTGCCCCAATTTGCTTAAATTTATTTCTATTAACTTAAAACACGTTTTTCATTTTATAAAAAAAAAAAAAAGATCTGAAAGTTCTAAAGTCAAAGACTTCAAAAGTTTCCTTGTCACCCACTTTTCAAGTTCCGACAATATTTTTCTTCTCTCTTCAAATTAACCTTTTATCAAATCATCATTATCAAAGTTTAAGGTAAATTTCTTTTTAATTTATGATTTCTCTTTTTAATAAACAAACTAACAAAATCAAAAAATAAAAATAAATATATCACTTTAATTTTAGGGTTTCCATATAAAAAAAATCTTGTCATTACTTATAATAGGAAATCATCAAGAGCTAAAGAATTGATTATCTCAAACTTACATATTTTGCGGATGTAACTTGTAAGGAATGTGTTTTATATTATATTATTAATTTTGAACGGTGTAATTCCTTTTCTTTTTTTTAAATATGAAAGGGGTGTGATTCCCTTTCTTTTTTTTTTAATGTGAAAGGAGTGTGATTCCCTTATTTTTTGAATGGTTGTTTAGTTTGTAAGATAGAACAGAAGATATTTGAAAATGTAAGTAATGATGCTATTATAGATCGTTTTCAAAATATGAAGTCACGTTGAGTACAATTGTAAACTGATGATATTTTTTGTGGTAATGTAATTTTTATGTATTGCTCGTTTAGTTATTCTTATTATAATTTTTTGGAAAAAGGATAAAAAATTCCCTTAAACTATCCAAAAGGAACAAAAATGTCCCTCGTTTGTAGTTTGGTCCAAAAATGCCCCCACCGTCAATACTTTGGTCCAAAAATACCCTTATGGTTGTTTATAGGTCAAAAATACTTATTTTTCAAATAATTATATTGTTGATTTTATTTTTAACACATTTTTTTGTTATAATTTTTTTTTAAAAATTATCAAATGTTTATCTTACTTCAATTCAGAAAATAAAATAAAAAATAAAAATATTTCTTATTTTATTATAATTATTTTTTATTGTTATATAAATATAATTAAGGATCGATATACTATGATCTTATATATATGACATATATTATCTGTCGAAAGGGTACATGAAGTTATTCTATTTTAATTGATAAAATGAGATTAAGAAGAAGAAAAATATTTCTTACATTTTTATTTGTTAAAAGTGATTTTAAAAGAAAGAAAACAAGAACATAATTTTTTAATAATATTTTTTTAATTAGGAAGAAGATGTGTTAAAAAAGAAAAAAAAATACATGTATTCGGAAAAGGACATTTTTGACCCATTTTAGTAACCATAAGGGCATTTCTGGACCAAAATATTGATTGCAAGGGCATTTTTAAACCAAAATATTGACGACAAGGGCATTTTTGAGCTTAACTATAAATTGAGGGCATTTTTGTTCTTTTCACATAGTTTAAGGGCATTTTTTACTCTTTTTCCTAAATTTTGTTATCTTATCTTTAAAGCAATGGTGCACCCGCTTTCTTGAAATCCTAAATTCACCTCTGCTTCAGAATAGAAAAATATTCAAATCACAATAAAAACATAAAATATTAAAGCCGGCGAATTTATTAGAGTCCGGAGCCAAAAGGGCAAAAAAAATTGCCAAAAATTCCAAAAGGGCACATTATATTTTTTTAAAACCAAAACGGCAAAATTGCTCCTGCCGGAGCGATTATCCTCTGACACATATTAACGCCGTGTACTTCGTTCAAATAAAATCGCTGCCAGGGCAGCGATTTTACAAAAAAAAAAAAAATTCTTTTTTTTCCACTAAAATCGCTGGCACAACAGCGATCTTTTAACTCTAATTTTTTTCCTCCACCTTATATCGCTGCTATGGCAGCGTTTTCATAGAAGAAAAAAATTTTGAAAAAACTTTTTTTTGGAAAATCGCTGCCCTGGCAGCGTTTTCCTTAAAAAAAATGTTCGAAAATCTTTTCTTAATTAGACTGCCTTTTCAGCGATTTTTGTTAAAAAATTGTTTTTTAATAAAAACACTGCCTTGTTTTCAAAACGAAAAACAATTTTAAAAAAATAAAAATTGAAGAGTAACGAATTAAAAAAAAATAAAAATTTAACTAAAAAGCTGTCAAGGCAGCAATTTTCAGCCTTTTGACAACTTTTTTACAAAAAATATATATATATATATATCTTGAAATCGCTGCCTTGGCAGCGATTTTGGTGGAACTAGTTTTCTATTAAAAAAAATCGCTGCTTTGGCAGCGATTTTTGTAGAAATATTTTTTTATTTTATTTTATTGTTTGAAATTTCTGTCAACTAGTCAACATCTGATGGTAAATTTCTTTTATTTTTTTAAAATCGCTGCCCGTGCAGCGTTTTTGCGATTTTGTTTTTAAAAAAAAATCGCTACCCTTGTTGACTAGTTGATAGAATTTTTTTTTTTTTTAAAAAAAAAGTTCCACCAAAAGCACTGCCAAGGCAGCGATTTCTAAAAAAAAAAACTTTTTTCCACAAAATTTATAATAACGCTGCAACAACAGCAATTTAAAAACAAATAATTAACGCCAAAAAAATAAAATAAATTTGCTTTTATAATAACGTTGTAATAGCAGTGATTTTAATTTTAATTTTTTAAAATAGCAAAAACGCTGCACGGGCAGCGATTTAAACAAAAAATAAAATAAAATTTACCATCAGATGTTGACTAGTTGACAGAAATTTCAAAAAATAAAATAAAATAAAAGAATATTTCTATAAAAATCGCTGCTAAGGCAGCGATTTTTTTTTTATAGAAAACTAGTTCCACCAAAATCGCTGCCAAGGCAGCGATTTTAAAAGGCGGTCTAATTAAGAAAAGATTTTCGAAAAAAAAAAATTAACGAAAACGCTGCCAGGGCAGCGATTTTCCAAAAAAAAGTTTTTACAAAATTTTTTTTTCTATGAAAACGCTGCCATAGCAGCGATATTAGGTGGAGGAAAAAATTAGAGTTAAAAAATCGCTGTTGTGCCAGCGATTTTATTTTAACGGAGTACACGGCGTTAATATGTGTCAGAGGAAAATCGCTCCGGCAGGAGCGATTTTGCCGTTTTGGTTTTAAAAAAATATGATGTGCCCTTTTGGAATTTTTGGCAATTTTTTTTGCCCTTTTGGCTCCGGACTCGAATTTATTAGATAGTTTATGATTATGTGAATTTATGGTCTTTCACATTTCAAGCGAACTTTCAAGGCTTCAAGCTACAGTCGCATTAATTATCTCATATTGGCATAAGCTTACTTAAACCATGAATACTTTGAAATACTTTTATGAAATGTAATTATTGCACTATGGCATCGATCTTAAATACGTGAAATAACATGATGTACCATAATTTTTTTTATCTTTACCCATTAATATCTTCACCTTTTAAGTTTCAACTCGATCCATTCCTTTATCATTCATAGCATCAACACTTTGATCAATGATCACTTTAGTTATATGATCCGTGGGAAAACCAATGATATAAATTAAGTTCCAATATTATTTTCAATTTGAAAATATACACCCATGCTATACTAGTGGTTTGAACAAATTCTAGGGACAAAATAGGAATCGATTGATATTTATTCATCATCATTTGTCAATTTGAGTAAAAATCGATGTTATACTAGTGGTTCAAACAAATTCTAGGGACAAAATAGGAATCAATCGATATTTATTCATCATCATTTGTCAATTTGAGTAAAAATCATGAAAACTAACTCAAGTGGTTAAGTAACTCTAACACGCGATATTAAAGAACGTCATTATATTAAAACTCAATCGAGAAGGTTGATATTAACAAATTAAATTTACCATTGATACATTCGATAGAACAAAACAACATTACTTTTAAGGAATAATTAAAGACACCAACAATTACCTAGATAACAATTATTTTCTAGGTAATAATATTGATTAACATCACAAAAATAATTAACATAGATTCATTATATTATTAGCCTATATAACTTAAATTGCTATTATACTGTTTTTTCACATGTTCATGTTCACATGAAGAATCACTTCACGAAGATGAAAGCAATTTCTTGAGATAATGATTATAAGTGCATGGTCGCTCCAATTGAACCAGATGTCCTGCATTCTTTATATACTGAATTGTCGTATTTTTTCCCAACTTCCTGCACTCATTTTAAATGATTCTTATTAGATATTCGATAAATTTGATAAATAAATTTAAAACATTAATTTTGAATTCCAAAATTGTTTAACAAATCTAGGCTCAACCATATAGTTCCCAAAGTTGCTAGGGACTTACTCTTTCATGTAATCAGAAAATGTCGTATTAAAAATCTTATCGTCATCTCCACATAAAATATAAATCCTCTGCGTGAAAAAGTAAACAAAGAGAATAATAAATACTACTTTCATCATCAAGAGATCAGGGAGAAATCTTGAAAATGACTATAAAAATTGAAAATGACTGTTAAATTAGACTATTTGATTTTTCATTATTCAAAATAAATGAAACATTAAATTAAGATTGGACAAACCTGAGAGTAGTTAGGGACCTTAATAGTGGCGTCTTTGTCATTGACTACTAAAGCTTCAAGAAGTTCCACTTTCTCCTTTCTGTTGCTAAACATTGCCTGTTTTTACAACGTTTTACTATTAAAAAAAACTATAGTACAAACACGTTAATTTGACTTTTATACATAGATATTTTCTTTTACATCACGAGTTATTTACTCTTTATTAAGTCAATTTTTGGATTTTAGATTTTAACTTTTTAAAATTATTGAGTTTAATATTAATAATTTATATATATGCAATAAACTTTCAAAATAAATACAAAATTAAAATTAAAATGATCGAAATTCTATCGAATTCATAGACAACATTTTAGGACCGCCTCTACCAGATGGTAAAAACAAATAATCGAAATGACTGGTTCATGTATCTCTAATGACGATGAATTGTCAAAAAGATATTATAGCACATGAGTTAAGAAGCCTAGTCTAATTACATCAAAATAAAGTTGTTTGTCCACTTTTGACTTTTGACTTTAATTATCTTTTGGGGGTCACTTCTGTTTCTTCCTCAATCCATTTTTTACTTGAAATAGTTGTAAAAATAAAGTTGCTATTTGGATCATAATTAGACGTTTTCATCATTAGATCATCAAACACAATCATGTAGCTTAGCACATACTAATAACAGCAGATTAATTAAAGGATCTGAAATGAGTACTACGTACCTCGTGAAAATCCTTGTAGAAAAATTCAGGAAGCCATGGCAACTTGTGAGAACCAATAGATAGAAGCAATTTGACTCCAGAGACAGTTTTAGGCAAAAGAAAATCAGGCCAATTTGTGAACCCAATATTCTTCAAAGAAGCATTGCTAATTGATTCAGTCATTTCTATAATTGTGCTTGACATAACCATAGATTCAACCATGTGAGGATACATTTGAGCCAACTTGAACCCAACCATTCCTCCATAACTTAACCCAACAAGAGAAAACTTTTCCACACCCAACTTCATCATTCCCTTTGCTAAACATTCCGCCTATTTATTAATTAATTATCCCATAGTTAAAAATATTGTAGTACATATTAACAAACAGTTTATATTTTTAGATGAGATTACCTGAATACTTGTTGATCGTTCAGGACGAGTAGTGATGGAATCTCCGAAGAAAAGTAAATCAGGGACGTAGACAGCGAAATCTGAACTTAAAGAGAGTATTTGAAAAAGCCATGTCATAATTCCATTGGCAACAAATCCATGAACAAATAAAACTGGAGGTTTATTTGATAATTTGTTGTTTGGATGAATGGATTTAGTTGGAACCCAAAAATGCATTGAAGTTCCTGGTTCTATTTCCACTAACTGGGATGTCATTCCAACAGCTTTCATTAAACCATGAATAACTGGCTTCAAAATTACAAATGTATTTCCCATTTTTTTTCAAGCTCTTAATTTTCTCTCTGGATGAATTAATTAAGATGATATGATATCTGATCTGAGATATTATAAACAATTAGTCGTTCACAATATCCACACGACAACATTTATTAATATCGTGTATGTACAACGTGCAAGTTGAGCTGGGTAGCTAGAATAGAAATATTCCAGTTGACAAAGTCTTTATCTTTTTATTTATGTACCTTGTCCTATTCAAATATTAAAAAGACTATAATTATTTAATCCTAACTCATTTTTCACGACGGTTGACGGCATCTTTTTTTTTCCTTTTTGCCTTTTTTTTTGTCATATTATTTTTATTATACCCAACATTTCAAATTATATGGCGATATTGGTACATGTGCATTTATATACTCCTATGTATTATTTCTATCATTATCAATTGTCAATTTTTCAATCATTTTACGTGTTTTCTCATTGTAATATTAATTAAATTTTTAAGATGATATACACTTATTAAGAAAAATATTCAAGAACATAATTTAAATCATATTTTATATTATTGTCTTTTATGAAATTATAAATATAACTTTGTACAATTTATCTCCTAAAAATATCAAACTTCATTAGAGGAAGGGGCAAATATAAAAAAAATTCAAACATCTATTTGAACTTTAAAAAATGAAAAAAGACCCAAAAATTCCATTAATATAAAATAGAGAGAGTATTGATTAACATCACAACAATAATTATCATAAATTCATTATATTGTCAGCCTATAGAACTTAAATCACTATTAAATAAATTTGTCACATGTTTGCATACACATCAATCACTTTATGAGGATGTTAGAAATTTCTTGAGATAATGATTATAAATGTATGGTCGTTCCAAATGAACCAGATGTCCTGCATCTTTTATGTAGTGAACTGTAGCATTTTCTCCCAACTTCCTGCACTTATTTTTAATGATTCTTATCAGATATTTGATATATCTGACAAATAAAATCATTAATTTTGAATTTCAGAATTGATCACCAAATCTAAAGCTCAATTAGGGACTTACTTTTTCATGTCATCAGAAAATGTCTTATTAAAAATCTTGTCATCGTCTCCACATAAAATATAAATTCTCTGTGTGAAGAAGTAAACAAAGAGATTTATGAATATTGTCAATTTGAATTTATCATAAACAAATAATTGATTCATTAAATTAAGGCTGAACAAACCTGAGAGTAGTTAGGGGTCTTAATAGTGGCATCTTTGTCACTGACTACTAAAGCTTCAAGAAGTTCCACTTTCTTCTTTCTGTTGCCAAACATTGTCTGCTTATACAACATTTTACTATTAAAATCATAGTACAAACCTGTCAATTTGACTTATATGCATATAGATATTTTCTTTTACATAACAAGTAATTTATTGTGCTTTATAGATTGTTTAATTAGATTTATTATAGATAAAACAACTTGTGATTTGTATATATGACATAGGAGAAGTGCTCCCTTACAACATTTCAAGAGCCGATTTGAATTGACTTAAAATTGATCAAACTTATTTTTAAGTCATTTTTAAAAAGTAACTTAAAAAAAAGTTTTAAATGACTTTTAAAAAGTTAAAAATCAAAAGTAGGTTTTTCCCTACTAAAAACTTTTTTTTGTTAAGTCAATATGTTTCGCTAAAAACTGATTTACATATCTCTAAACGATGAATTGTCAAAAGATATTATAGCAAATTAGCAATTAGCACATGAGTTAAGAAACCTAACATACTATGTTTACTGCATCAAAAATTCAAATTAAAGTGTTTGACCACTTTTGACTATGACTATTAATCTTTTTGGGCTGTTTTTTTTTTCTTCAAGTTTTAGGGCCGCTTATATTTCTTCCTCCTTCATCCACCTTTGACTTGAAATAGTTGTAAACATAAAGTTGATATTTAGATCATAATCCTATGGGTTTTTTTGACAATAAAGTTGTGATGTAATCAACTTTAGAAAGAGATCAATTACGCATATTTTATTCAATATGTATTCAAAAGAACAACAAATAATAAATAAAATAAATTTGAATAACATAAGAATCGAATCCACTTTATTCACAATTTGTCCGCAAGAAAATTATTCCAATTAGTTTATCTGAAGTTATGAAATATATATTTTTCAGAATTGAACAATTTACTCACCAATATAGCAAAACAAACTTATTCAATAGCAGTAAATCGCAAGATTATTTTTAAATGGGGAAAAGGACAAATATCCCCTCGAACTATAGTAAATGGTATGTCAATACCCTTCGTTATACTTTAAGGTTGTATATACCCTTACCGTTAATATTTTGGGTAGTGTATACCCTTGCGACTAACGGCTGAACACGTGGCTACATCTCAATAATTTACCTAGAACACTTGCATCAAGGAGGAGTATCCAACAACACTTGCATCAAGGAGGAGTGATGAAGGTTGTTGTTTTTGTATGTGATGCTAAGTGTTGTCGTGCTAGTACTTTTGTCTTGATATTTTTGGTATAACTTTTGAATTAATTTTAATACAAAGTTCTAGAATGTAGAAGATATTGTAATATGTGGTGGAGCTTTATTTAAGCACAAAATAGGGAGTCAGTTTTTAGGATTTAAGGGATTTGACACCACCTTTTGTATCTATATATATGTGTAAGCTTTTGCTGAATGAAATTATCTGCTCCCTTTCTCCAGATTATCTCTATATTATCATATTTGTCTTCTCTTTCTCTCCTTCACTAATGTTAGTGAAATTTTTTATTTGTGCAACAATATTTTGAGAATTAAAGAAGAGAAGAAGATGGACAATTAGCACTGTTTGAAGGGAATTATTATGGAAGATGGGTTTTAATTCGGGTTATGGATGGATTAGGGAAGATGGGTGTTTTTTTTAAAAAATTTCGGATTAAAAAAAATAAATATTAGGTAAATTATTGAGATGTAGCCACGTGTCCAGCCGTTAGTCTCAAGGGTATACACAACCTAAAATATTGACAGTAAGGGTAAATACAACCTTAAAGTATAACGGAGGGTATTGACATACCATTTACGATAATTTGGGGGTATATTTGTCCTTTTTCCCTTTTTAAATTAATGCTAGAAGATCCAAAAAAATTGTTGATTGAAAAAATAGGGAAAACACCTTATTTATAGTCAACAAATAATGGTATAAATATGTATTTATTGTATCTTATCACGAAATTCCTCTAGAAAAATCACAATCCTTTTTAAAAGTCACAACTCATTCATAAATCCAACAATAAAAAAAATTGGTTACCTCATGAAAATCCTTGTAGAAAAATTCAGGAAGCCATGGCAACTTTTGAGTACCAATAGATAGAAGCACTTTAACTCCAGAGACAGTTTTAGGCAAAAGAAAATCAGGCCAATTTGTAAACCCAACATTCTTCAAAGAAGCATTGCTTATAGATTCAGTCATCTCAATAACTGCGCTTGTCATAACCATAGATTCAACCATGTGAGGATACAATTGAGCCAACTTGAACCCAACCATTCCTCCATAGCTAAACCCAACAAGAGAAAACTTTTCCACACCCAACTTCATCATTCCCTTTGCTAAACATTCCGCCTACGAAAAAAAATATTATACCTATTAAAGACTTTTTTAAATTTTTAGATGAGATAATCATATAATTACCTGAATACTTGTTGACCATTCAGGGCGAGTGGTGATGGAATCTCCAAAGAATAGTAAATCAGGTACGTAGACAGCGAAATTTGAACATAAGGAGAGTACTTGAAAAAGCCATGTAACAATTCCATTGGCAATAAATCCCTGAACAAATAAAACTGGAGATTTATTTGTTAACTTGTTGTTTGGATGAATAGATTCAGTTGGAACCCAAAAATGCATTGTGGTTCCTGGTTCTATTTCCACTAATTGGGATGTCATTCCAGCAGCTTTCATTACAACATGAATAATTGGCTTCAAAATTACAAATATATTTCCCATTTTTTCAAACTATTAATTAAGATGATATATGATTTGAGATTTTACAAACAATTAGTCTAGCTACTAGCTAATATCGTGTATGTACAACTACAAGTTGAGCTGGCTACCTATAATATTATATTCCAAATGTCATTTTATGTACCTTGTCTTATTTAAATATTGAAATTATTAGAATTATTTAACTCTAATCATGTACCTTGTCTAGTTTAAAAATTGAAATGATTAGAATTATATAATTCTAACTTATTTTTCAGGACGGTTGACTACTGCATCTTTTTTTGTCTAATTACTTTTATAATAATCCCCACTGTTTCGTATTATATGGCGATATTTCATTACATATTTTGAACTTGTAGGTAACAAAAAGTTTGAATATATAAATATATCATTATCTTTATATATATATATATCAAAGGGAAGAACGAGATAATATATAAAATGAAATAAAATAGGCATATAACACGGATTACTATTTTTCTAATAGTACCAAATTAGAGTCCATACTGAATCACTTTTTTAACCTCAAGTTCTTCAAGAACATTGTCTTCAATTTAAAAATATACACCCTGGGGACAAAATAATAATAATAGATTGATATTCATTCGTTAACCTTTATCTATTTTTTGAGTGAAATTCATGAAAGATAACTCAAGTAATTAAGCACTCTAATATGTGATATTAAATAACATCATTATATCAAAACTCGATTGAGACGGTCGATATTAACAAATTAAATTTATCATTAATAGATTTGATCGAACAAAAGAATCGTAGTTGAAGGAATAATTAATGAGACACCAACAATTACCTAGATAACAATTATTTTCTAGGTTATAAAACTGACTTAAAATCAAAAGAATAATTAACATAAATTCATTACATTGTCAGCCTATATAACTCAAATCACTTTTTACGTAGAGTTGTCACATATTCGCATGCAGAATTACTTCACGAGGATGAAAGAAATTTCTTGAGATAATGATTATAAGTACGTGGTCGCTACAATTGAAGCAGATGTCTTGCGTTTTTTATGTACTGAATTGTTATATTTTCTCCCAACTTTATGCACTCAATTTTAATGATTTATATTAGATACTCGATATAGATCAGAGAAACTAAAACATTAATTTTGAATTCCAATGCTGTTCAATAAATCCACAACTCAGCCATGGTTGTTAAAGTTGCTAGGGACTTACCCTTTTATATCGTCAGAAAATGGTCATATTAAAAATCTTGTCGTCGTCTCCACATAAAATATAAATTCTCCGTGTGAAAAAGTAATTAAAGAGATTAATAAATATTATTTTCATCAAGAGATCAGTGAGTAATTTTTACAATGACTATTAAATTAGTCTTGTAGTTGATTAAAAATAAGGGTAAAGGATCAAATATGCCCCTAAACTTAATCAACTATTCATTTTTGGGGTTTATCGAAAAAAAAAAAATTAAAAATTGTTGAATTTAAGGTTACAACATTTATTTGTGAATTTTTGGCGTTAATTTTATATTTTTTTCATATTTTTCCTATTTTTTGTTAATCAATTACTAATTTTTCGGGGATTTACCGAAAAAAATAAAAATTTAAACAAAATTGTTGAAAATGAGTCGGGTAGTTTATTTAAAAGGGGGTTGATTTATGGGTCGGATTAAGTGTTTATGAGTTCAAATTTTTTAGGGGCATAATTGATCCCTTTCCATTTCCATATAAATGTCATGTGGTAAAGTCAAAATGACATGACAATTCCATGTAGCATTTAAAGAAATGGAAAATGAGCTGGATATGTCCAGCAGGCCAACTAACGCCCATAAGGGCATATTTAGACGAAAAGTTGGACAACGAGGGCATGAGTGAGCCAAACTTTAAACGGAGGGCATAGCTAGACCTTTTCGAATAGTTTAGGGGCATATTTGACCCTTTACCCTTTAATAAAATAAGAAAAAAAGGTAAAAAAATATTCTTAAACTATGTGAAATGAATAAAAATGTCCTCTGTGCCGTTTTATCCAAACATAAAAAAAATAATTAAAATTTAGGGGATTACACATTTTTGGGAGTACAATAATTTTCTTGTTTTTTTTATAAGTTGTCCAAAAATTGGTTGCCTTTAAACAGAGACCCCCAACTGGCTTTGTTATTCTGTTAACATGAAGCAGGACGTGTTCCAAAAAAACTAGTAAGACTGTTTTGAAAAGTTTAAAAAGAGCCTAAAGTTTTTTAAAATACAAAGAGGCTCTCGCGTGTTTGCTAGGTGTAGAACTTGTTTTTTCGAGCAAAAAATTAATAAATAAAAGTCCCAATTCCTTAATAAAGATTTTTGAGCATTCAAGATTTCCATTAAGGGTATTTGGAAAAAAAAGAGAGTAATGCCTAATATTTGATCTTGGAACCTCAAGATGAAACTCATCGATCACTAAGTCAACCTCTAATCTTACATTTAAAAGGTTCAAAATCAATATATAGACATAAAAATACCTTAAATATACCACATAATATTTTGTATTCCTTATTGATATTGGTTTGGGATACCAAAAAGGAAGGGGCTATGTACTATAAATAATCGTATGTATGTTAGGAAATCAATCGAGGTTTGTATCCATAGTTTATTTTACAAATCTGAATATTGTTGGTTGGTTAATTAATCTCTAACAAAGGATTTTCATGTGTTCAGAATGTGTATGAGAAAGAGAAATGAGAATGAGAACGGATGAGGAGGAGAATTACCCGCAGCTTCCTGATAAATTAATATTTTACATATTGAGTAACTTGCCACTCTCATCATTGTTCAAATTTAGATCTGTTTGCAAGCTATGGAATACCCTTTTTCTTCATCCTCATCTCGCCTTCCTTCACTATCGAAATTCAGAATCTGGTTTAAACTTGGATGATCTGACAGGCACTTTGAAGGAGACAGAAAACACTTTGAAGGACCTAGAAAACGAGGACAGAGACCAAGTCGAGTTTAGCATTACTACTACGAGTAGTCAAGGCTTATATCTCCAGAAATTCTTCTACTAAGAGATACCGCATTGAATGCTCTATATTACGACAAAGGCTTGATATCCCCAATCCTAGTTTATGCATCGCCTTGGATTTCGTCTTCGATAGCTTAGCTGTCAAGTTGGTTTCTGTTCATGAACATGGTTATGAAATTGGGAGGGATAAAAGTACTTATTGTTGGCGAGATGTGAAGCTACCTAACTTACATCATGAAAACAATAATAAGAGGAACGGAATTCAGGTTTTCTTTAGAACGGGAGTTGCTTATTGCATTTGGCATATTGATAATTGTACTGATATAGAAATTGATGTTTTGGATATGATTAATGAGACCTACATTGGTCATACTATTTTGCCCAGAGGTTTCTTCACCAGCCCTAGTCTCATGGATTGGAATGGCCAGCTTTCATTCGTTGAACAAGTAAATGATGAGCTCCGTGTTTTAGTATTAAATGATTACAGAAAGTTGAGATGGGATGAAACAACACGGATCATGAAGTTGAATTTCTTGATGGAGTTAATGACATTTATTGCTTTTGCTGACAATTCTGTTTTGTTCTACATGAAGCAGGACAAGAAATCTTTCTGCTCGTATGACATGAATACGGAAATTCTAAATACTACTGTATTGTCAAGGTTCATCAATTCCTCTGAAGATGTAATGGATGTGATCGCGATGATGATGTTCTTCCGGTGTGGGGTTTTTTTCAATTATTAAGGAAATAAGAAAAGTCTAATGGTACGTTTTTCATGTTGAGCCTACAATATTTATCTCCATCATCAGCCTCTGATTGTGATTGTTTGCACTTTGCTGGACCTAATATCGACAGAACTATTGTCCTAAAATAAATAAAGGTTTGATTTTTCTTCCAAGTTGTTTGTCTTTATCTTTTGTGTTGACATGTTGGTTTGGATTAGTAATTGATCATAATCACAAACAAATTAATTTAATCAGTTTTTACATTATTAAATTCAAATAAAACAAAATATAATTTTAGTTATCTATTTAATTGTTATGGGTGTCGATTCATACATTTTATCTGTTTTAATTTGTTGGGTTCCGTTTAGTAACTGTTTAGACTTAGGTACGTACTATCAAGTTGGTGAACATGCATTTGATGAAATTGTATATTTAATACTTTCTTTGTATCAAAATAATTGAATTGTTAAAATATTTTTTATATTTCAAACTAACTTAATTGTTCAATTTTCAAGAGTACTTTTAAAATATTCTTTCATTTTTTACCCTTCAAGATACTTTAATTGCTTTGAATTATTTTAAAGATTAATTTGACAATAATTAATAAGGATAAAAATAAAAAATAATGTCTAATTTATGTCTTAGTCTTCTTTTCTTAAAAAGGTGTGAAACACTCTCAACAATTCAATACTCCATTTGTCCATAATTATTTATTCACTTTTGAATTAATACACACTTATTAAAAAAACAATGATTGACATAATGAGTTTATCATTTTATTTCTATTAATTATGAAATTGATGAATTAAAAACTTAAGATTTTGAAAATTGTTCACCTTTGTCAAAATAATTAATTGAGGATATAATAATAGGTAAATTTTTTTGTCTATTTATCAAAATGAATAAATAATTAGGAACAACTAAAAAAAAATGGACAAATAATTAGAAAAAAAAAATATAAAATAGCTCACATTTATTCTCCATTTATTTTTGGTATAAAAAATATCCTCCGTAACGTTAGCCCTACCACGTGGATCTAGCTTGGTGCAATCCAACATGTAAAAAAATACCGGACAACCCATGCCAGGTTAATTAAGGGGGGTAAAATGAAATTATTAGTCATTTATCGATTTAACATTCATAGCTTCACACCATCAACGCCAACAAATCACAGTAAGCTTTAGATCAAAAGATTCATAGAATATAGATTCACAAAACTCATGTTCAGATTTTGTAGCTTTTAAGAAAGTTTTTTTTTTTTTTTTTGGGTGTAAGAGTGGACATGATATGATATATATTTTATTTTATTATATTATATTTAATATTTAAAAATAACATATCTATATATCAAACTAGACATAGGACCCCGTGCCAGCACGGGGCCCAATATATATTTTTTTAATTTTAATTTATGTTATATTATGAAATTTGAGAAGTAATTGAAAATTTGATATGATTTTAAAAATATTTTAAATTGGTAGCTATTGTGATTTGTAGTACTTTTTTTTACATAATTTTGAAAATAATATTTATTACTCTGTTTGTTGTAATTTATGTGGCACACGCAGAATTTCAAATATTAACCATTTTTTATATGTCTCTTTAATATATTAAGTTGTTAATTATTGTATTTTATAGTACATTTTGAACCTAATTTTTTAATAATATATGTTATTTGCCATGTCCCAATTTATGTGGCATTAATTGATAGATTTGTTGGAGTCGAGAGATTTATTTTGTTAATTATTGTAATTTATAGTTTCTTTTTTGTCAATTTCAAACAATATATGTTGTTAATTGATAGAATACTTTTAATGTAATTTTTTTCTTAAAATATGTGTGACTCTCCATGTCCCCATTTATGTGGCACATGTAAAGTTTTGACAATTAACCAAAATTTTAATACATTTAAAAAAATATTATAAAGTCGTTAAATTTAAAATAATTTAAATTGTTGTATTATTTATTACAATTTATAATACCTTTAAAGTAGTTGAAATATTGTACTATTTATTATGATTTATAAGACTTTTTAAAAAAAAAATTATTTCATATTATGGAATTTGAGAAGTTATCGAAATTTTTATATGATTTTTAAAATATTTTAAATTGTTAGCTATTGTGATTTGTAGTACTTTTTTTAACATAATTTTGAAAATAATATTTATTACTCTATTTGTTCTAATTTATGTGTCAGATGCAAAATTTCAAATATTAACCCTTTTTTAATTGATAGATTTGTTGGAGTCGAAAAATTTATTTTGTTAATTATTGTAATTTATAATTTGTTTCTCGTCAATTTTGTAGACAATTTTTTTTATTAATTATTGTAATTTATTGTTTCTTTTTCGTCAATTTCAAACAATAAATGTTTATCATATAATGCATTTTATGTGGTACCAATAGAATTTAGAGAGTCAATAAATTTTTTATATAAATTTTAAATAATTAAGTTGTTAATTATTGTAAATGTATAGTATTACTTATATTATTTTTAAATATAGTTAAATATTATATGTTAGGTTTTTTATTTCTAGTAGTGATTTATAGTATAGTAATTAATATAGAATATGTAGTATTGAAGTGGAAGGTGGTGGGGCCACTTATATATTTTATAAATATATCAGACATTAATAGTGATCTTATTGGAACATTGATAGTCATTCCTAGACTCTTCTATAATATAGTAATATCATATCAAAATATATAATTACATAAATAACATATATATTATTAAAATACCTTAGTATAAATTAAATGTTTAAAAGTTAAACTTTAACTATTCTATTTTGATTAAAATGTATTTGAAAAATTAATTAAAAAAAAGAAATTGTTTGTACTTTATTTTGAATATATATTTGTAAGTGTATAATGTGTTAATACGATTTTTTTTAATTGTTGAAATCATAATACTCTATTAAATATTTAGATATTAATCCAAGTTGACTTATCATATGTAAAAAATAGAAATCAAACTTCAATATACTGAATCAAAAGCTTAATATACTAAATTAAATTAGTATGATAATGATATAATATTTTAGAAACTAAATACTAAAATTACAGTATGGAAACTTTCAAATAATGTACCATACCTTGGCAATAATTTTCAAGTTTCTACACAACACAGAGAGGCAAAAAAAGAAGAGAGAAGGTGCTCAGTTGATTAAGAATGGATAGAGATATTGTCGTCAGCAATAATCAGATTAACGAGATTATTCAACAACCTCATCATCACACCTCCCTCCTTTTATTATATCAAATTGCTAGACAGAAACACAAAATGAAATTTAAGAGAAAAAAAAAATCCCTAGATTGCTGGAAAACTAAAATAAAAGAAATTAAAAGAAGAGAAGGTGCTCAGTGGATTAAGAATGGATAGAGAGATTTTCCTCAGCTATTATCAGATTAACGAGATTATTCAATAACCTCATCATCGCACCTCTTTCTTAATCAAATTATGCAACAAAAATAACACAAACAGAAAGAGAAAAATGAAACCCTGCATTGAACTGAAAGCTAAAGAGAGAGCGCTGAAACAGAGTCCCTGATGTTGTGAGAATTAGGGTTTCCCTCAAGATTTATAGAAGATGGCTGCGGGTGCTAATATTGAAAATATGGGCTTTTAATTGAAGAGCCCATTATCTGTTTGGACCGGAACAATCTCAAGTACCGGAAAGGCCTCATTTACACTTCTCAACGCTAATTTGTGTTGGTCTTTTAATTCACTTTTTACTAAGCATAAGTTTATAATTTTGTATTATAATATTTTGTAAGTTATGTCCTATGTCTTTAAGAAACTTATGTCTAGCCAGGACTAATTTATTTCAAAAAAACAAAAATTAAAGAATAATTTATTTGAAAATAAATATCAAAACGTATTTAAAGGATAATTCGTGCAATTAAATGTTGATTTACAATGATGTTTTATTTTTTAGAGCCGCATTCAGACTTTCTTTGTATTTTTAGAAGTAATGCAAATAAAATATTTAGAAATTATCCTTTCGGTTTATATTAGACTTGATTCTAATATTTATTTATCAATTTTACATAAAAATCATTAGACTATCATCTAGGATTTGTAATTACTCACGAGACTTTAGCTTGTAGTCTAACATTTTCGATGTTCTTCAAAAGAATAGTGTAATCATGATCTAAAAAATTTCATAAATTAAAAATAAAATACATTTACTAATAAGTTGTCACAAGAATGCACAACAAGTGAAAATTCTGATTGGCAATTAATAGAAAAAACATTTTATTTTTTTTAAAAAAAAGAAGGAAAAATTGATGAACAAAATGATCGGTTCGATCTAAATTACTCTTTTTAAACCCATTTTGATATTAATTTCAAATTACATGAACAAACGACTGCGATTTTTTGTTTGCAAACTTATGTAACTAGTTATCGGCCTTTATAATTAAGCAATTACATCATGCATATCATCACTTTGTAGATTCAGAAACAAGTAAAACGTTGGCGTGTACTGCTGATTTGGTTGATATTAAAATGTTCCGTATTATCGCATACAACCATACCAGTATCTCTGCTCCAACTCTTATGTACTCTTTATAATTCTTCTACCAACAACTTTAAAATTGTAAAATATTAGTAACTACTATTGAAGACTCTGCATGCCCGGCATCACAGGAGATTGGTTAACCAGTTTTATTGAATATCACAATTTATATATAGCTAAGGAATGTTTCAACCATCAAATTGATGAGTAAAATGGACTTCACCAATCAATAATACTTCGAATAGCATTCTTCTTCTTAATCGACTACTCAAATAAAGCTAACGTTATCGCATATAAATTAAATTTTCTACAATCACTAGCGGAAGTAGGATTTTCGCTAAGGGGGTTCAAACTCTGAATAAGTGTAGCTAAAGGAGATTTACTATATATACTTAGAAAATAATTTTAACTATATATTGTACTACTATAAGTTTTCGCTGAAGGGGAATCGGATGAACCCCACTACTACAAGCTGGGCTTCGCCCCTGTCTGTAACCATTTCTTCTTGTTTGTTTGGTTGCAAACTACAAGGCAGAATGACCCGCAAACTTGTTTACACGTTTGGGGAGTAGTAGGGGCAAGGTGCTTTGGCCCCTATGTGGATTCAGGCGAACCTAGTAGATTTTGCTCAAATAATATATTTGTATTAATAAATTCATTAAATTTGTACAAATATTAAAGTTAAAACCTAGTTATTATTACTTAAAATCATCATTATAAAATTCATAAATCATAAAGTTGAAATCCTAAATTCGACTCTGTCATTCTCACACGTACACCACACCCAAACTTTTGGTTGTGGTGGTGTCATGGTGCGGATTTTTGCCTTGTGTTCCTCGAGCTCATGACTGGCCTAAATGTGAGTCCATGCCATGTAATATGAAAATAGCTAGCCATATACACAACAATAACATGTACAGTAATATTTATTCTACAAAACCTAATAGCCTCTCCGCCAAGTTGTTTATATTAAGATTATATATATATTATACTCCACTAATGTTGAATTGAATGCATGCATTCCATGGTTAACGTGAATGGTGAACAACTTAGACCTTAATCAATCTGCAAATTAAAAAGTAAGCCACCAATCCTTTGACACTAATTCTCGGCTGCCGGCGTTCATTAAGGAAGAAACCTTCTTTATAAAGCTCAACAATGTTTCTGCTTTTTAATCAACTTTACTTTTCTTAATTAATTTACTATTATCTTTATTCTCTTCACCCCCATCGAGACCGCTGTTTAATTACTTGAAAAATTAATTGCACATGGATGCTACTTCATTGATAATCCAATTTCATCTTATATTAATTCTACTCATTTGTTGTAATGCTTCATGTAATTTAGTCATGGCTGCAAACGACTCTAGTACAAATTTTTCTACGGCCATTCTAATTAGAGTGGATCAATCAGGTCATGGAGATTTCAAGAAAATTCAAGATGCTATTGATGCTGTTCCATCGAATAATACTGAATTATTCTTCATTTGGGTTAAGCCAGGGACTTACAGGTTCGTGGTTATCTTGTATTTTTTAACCTAGATGTTCTGCACAATCCAATTGCTTTAGTCAAAATTTTGTATTTCTATTAATTATAAATTGATTTATAACTATGGTGAGACATCTCTATAATAACATTTAACTATAATGATCAAAGATTTCTTAAAATCATTTTTCATGTTATGTTATATATACTATATGTTCTCGATCTAGCAACCAAAAAAATATCCAGACAAACGATGTTACATTAATCTAAATTGTTTTTTCTAAAATTCAAAATGCATAAACATAAAATTGTTACAACATAGGTAATCTGGCCTTGATATTTTTCAAGTTATTAATTTCATTTTTTATGTGCAATTTAGACATTAATTATCATTAGGTGAACAATTCTTTTATATGTCAGTGTACATAAAAATTAATTAATTTTTTAAAAAATCTATTTTGCATGGATTTATCAGAGAGAAGATTATAGTGCCTGCTGATAAGCCATTCATCACGTTGAGTGGAACAGAGGCTTCTAACACAATAATTACATCTAGTGACGGTGGAGATATAACTGAATCTCCTACTCTCACTGTATTAGCTTCCGATTTTGTTGCAAGATATTTGACAATTCAGGTAAATAATTTAATGCTCACTATATATAGATCATTTCGTTTTAATTTATTTGTCTGATTTTGACGTTTCATGTGTAGAATTTATTCGGAACGAGTGGCAAAGCTGTGGCACTAAAGGTTAAAGGAGATAGAGGTGCATTCTATGGTTGTAGAATTCAATCGTATCAAGATACATTGTTAGACGATGCTGGTAGGCATTATTACAACAATTGTTACATTGAAGGGGCCGTTGATTTTATTTTCGGAAGTGCAGCTTCTCTCTATGAAGTAAGTTCTCATAATTCAACAATTATAATTATATTTAAATGATAGGGTTTAACTATATATAAAAAATTATATTATCAATGTAGCGTAACATGTTAATTTAACATATTAGTTAGAAGAAATGATCTGATTGTGTAAATATCTTTGATGATCATTGTCAGTGCATACAACTTAAACTCATTTGTATTAGTGTATCAATAAGTTCAAAGTAAATTATATTTTTGTAGTAGTAATGTATTTGCAAATTTTGGCAGAGGTGCCATATTCATTCAGTTGCAGCAGGGGCAATCACAGCTCAAGGCAGAGAGTCACCTTTAGAAAATTCAGGATTTACATTTTTAGGTTGCAAGATAACAGGTACTGGAGGGAACACTTCACTAGGAAGACCATGGGGTTCATATTCTAGGGTGGTTTTTGCCTACACATTTATGGCTAATATCATACAGCCAGAGGGATGGAATGACTGGGGTGATTCTACCAAGCAAAGGTAAACATTTGTATTCACTTTGAGATAAATTAATATTGCAATTGTATCTGAATAAATAAATAAATAATTTTATTTCAATGATCAATAAGCAAAAAGGCCTATGACTTCAAGTTCAAACCGCATTATCTTAAAATTCTGAATCTATCTTTGTATTTGACGGTTATAATTTGTTTGTGGCAGCACTTCATACTATGGAGAATACAAGTGTTACGGAGCAGGTGCTAATAGATCAAAGAGGGTGGGCTGGTCACGTAGCCTATCTAACGAGGACGCTGCACCATTTCTTACCAAGAATATGATCGGTGGGCGAAGTTGGTTAAGGCTCGCCCCGACCCATTTCAAGAGATCAGGCTCAGCAAATATTATTACTCCTACTGGAGAAAATTGAAATTGAAATTATTTTAATTTACAGCCATTAATTAATTTTTATATTAGTAATTTATTGAGATTGTGTTAGAGTATATTCACAATTTAAATATCATTATCTATTGTATTAAATGTTGAATGGTTATAAATTTCAGTTGAGAATTCACCAGATTTGATGAGGGATTTTACTGTTGTTAATAACAATAACAATAATGGAGTAATAATAATAACAATTGGGGATTGTAAAAGGGAAAACGGATAACAAGACAGGAAATCGAACCCCTTGCAATATGATGAAAGTGCTGGGTTTTGGACCTTTTTCTCTTTCTATGTGGATAAATGAAAATTCAAGGTTTTGGGTCTTCCTTCATTTCCTTTGTGAATATATTTAGCCCAAATTTGACTAATCTACTTTTGTCCATAAGCCTGATATTATGGTGCATATGTAAGACTTTCTTTTAGGTCATATTTGAAAAGAATCACAAGAGTTTGAGAGCAGCATATAGAGAGAAAAGTGAGAGAGTGCAGATTTTCGCACAAGCCCTAGCAGCCAATTTCAAATTGCGATTCCCGCTTCGTTTTTCTTATCCGATTAAGCTGATTTTTGGACAGCTTGTTCCTTTCAACTTGATCCTTGATTGGGAACTGAGAGAGGGTGATTTGGAGTCTTGTAGCTCCAGATTTTAGCTCGTAAACAATAGTTGCGGGTTTGGTGTTTTTGCTTCTTTTATTTCTCTAGTTTTTGGTGCTATCTTGTAACTGTACACGCCCATTGTTTGACACTTCGTTGGTGACCATTTTGGAGAACACTTTTGTAACTCTTGTTGATTTTAGTGGAACTTTGGCCTTGTGGTTTTTACTCTTCACATTGAAGAGGTTTTCCACGTTAAATTTGGTGTCTCTTGTGTTGATTATTTATTGTTGCTTGCTTGGTTGATTGTTTGCTGCCCCAAACAGTGTTTATTCTTGCATTATTTTGTCTTCTCTTGGTTCAAATGGAAGGAAAAGTTTTGACTTGGATTTTCTTCTGCTATTACCCTGTCGTGGACATTTATTTTGTGCTTGTCTTTCCCATCAGAAAGTTGAGGTAGCTAACCAGTTGAACTACTACAATTTTTCTGGTGACATTTATTATATAAAAATACAACATCATACTAAAATTTCTTAGGCGATATTTATTAGGGATAAGAGTTTGAAAAATACCCAACTTTGGTCGGATTTGCTGTTGTGATACTAAACTTTCATGAGGACCTATTACCTCCCTAGACTATTTAATATCGTATTTTAAACATATATATTTGCCCACGTGGACATAAAAAAAATGCAAAATTATAGAAAGTAATGTGTCCACGTGGGCACATATACCTTTAAAATACACTATTAAATAGTTTAGGGGTAAAAAATACGGTATTAAATAGTCTAGGGAGATAATAGGTCCTCATGAAATTTTAGTATCGCAACAGCAAATCCAACCAAAGTTGGGTATTTTTCAGACCATTATCCCTATTTATTATAAAAATGCAGCTTCATCACATATTTGCATCAGTTGAGGAAAGAATTTTTTTGAGACGTTGATTGTAAGAAAATGATCGCTCCATTTGAACTAGATGTCCTGCACCTTCCAGGTATATATTCCAGTATCGCAATCTCTCCGAACTTCCTGCAATCATTGTACTAGAAAAAACCACATCAGATTTGATATTTATGAGTTTCGAAATCATTTTCAGGAAAAATGACTAACTCTTTCATGTCATCAGTAATCGGCTTGGTAAAAATCTTGTCATCCTCTTCACATAAAATATAAATCCTCTGTGTAAAATATATAGAAAAGAATAATCAGATTTGTTAAAATGTTGAACAAACCTGGGAGTAATTAGGGTTAATAATGGCGTCTTTTGTCACTCTCTGATCACTAGAGCTTCAACAAGTTCCTCTTTCTCCTTTGGATTTGCAAACATAACCTGCTTTGCAATTAACTCCGCTTGAAATGACCATGTAAGGGTATGGGCCACCTTAAACTCCATAGCAAAATTCAACCAAATTAAACTTTTCCACACCCAATTTCATCATACCCTTTGCCAAACATTCCTGCCTATTTTTCTCATGAAAAAAAAGAGTAAGTAGTTGTCACCCAAAATAATAGCCGACAACTTTTGTATATTTGACTAGCGATTGTAATTATTTTTCCAGAAAATTACATTTAGTGAGTTCGAAAAATGAAAGTCAAAACTTGTTAAACATGATATGATTAGATGATATGGTTGTACAATTCAATACCTGAAAGCTCGTTGACCGTTCAGGACGAATGGTGAAGGAGTCTCCGAAGAAAAAGTATGTCAGGGACGTAGACAGCGAAATCTGAACTCAAGGAGAGTACTAAGTGAAAATTCCATTGGCAATAAATCCATGAAGAAATAAAACAGCAGGTTTAGTTGAACCCAAAAATGCAAGGTAGTTCCAGGTTCTATCTCCACCAATTTGGATAGATTTCATTACAAAGTGCAAAATTGGCTTTGTTACTACAAATATATTTCCCATTTTGAGGAAAATAATGCTATGTGGCTGGATTTTTCTTCAACATATATACTAAATTATGTACAAAATTTTCAATAAAAAAAGTATATTTTTATATACAAATCCAAAAAACTGCAGTCCATGACACAGTGATAAGTACCCTACCTCACCATTTTGAAGGTGCAAAACAACTTAATTAGGGACCTCTACAAATGTAGATTCAGCATTTACCTCAGTATATTAAGGCATATAATTCAAGATTCCACCAACAAAGGTTGTGGACCGAGTGAAAAGGACCTCCAGAGGTCTCGTGTACGACCTTGCTGGCTGGTACAAGTCGTCTTTATTATAAAGTGTTTTAGTCATCACTGTGAAACTTTCCAACGCAAATTCTGATTTATTTGATCCCCAATGACACCAGGTGGGAAACCAAACCAAAAAATATAATCCAAGATTCCTCACTTCATTAGTGGTTGTACTCAAACTTAAGACGCGGAGCTAGAGTACAGTATAGCTAACACGATTCGGTAAAACTTAGTACTTTTTTGTCATGCCTTGCCTCACTATAATAACGAACTCACAAAACTTTATCCTATCGTAAAATGAAAAAGGAACTAATGTTCATAGTAAAGAAATATTATTTACTTGGTTCTCCAACAAAATCATCAGAACTGAAAGTATCTTAGATCTTTGTCCATAATCCTTAGGAAAGAATGGATCACAAAATTCCTTAACAATGCTTTTGCTGTACTTAATAATAAGGAAATAAAATCAATGACATAACAGAATACAAAATATAAGGGGTAGCAGAGAAAATAAAGGACTGCAAAAACATTATTATCTTGATCAAATTCAATATATTCTAATCTCCAAAAGTGATGTATCATTTTCAATCTATTTTACATACAAGCAGTTGATGAGCATAAATTCATCACGTAGCCCTATTATGTCTATAAGAGAAAAGAGATCTCTGTACATCGCCATCAGAGAAGAAACAGAAGCATGATGTACATACTGAAAAGAAGAAACAGAACAAAAAGAAGCAAAAGTGATAGAGAGAGAACCCCAAAGCCTTTTTTCTCACCCTGAATTCAAAATAGAATTGCAATAAGGCATATCAACAAGAAAACCAGCACCAACGCGCCAATCCAACAAGCCCAAGTCCTCGTCCTCTTCATTCGATTAGCACGATCTAACTCCTTCATCCCACCATTCACATATCCACCAGCATTAACCACATTTTGCTCAATATTGTTCATTTGATCACCTTGTGTCTCAACCATAACAGCCATATCAAGAAACACTTGGTGCAGCTCAACCAAGCTTTTCTGTATCTCTTTCACAGCTTCATCCCTATCCTGGTTCTCCACCACCCCCTTTTCTACTCTACCCTCAAAAACCCTTTCTTCCATCATCTTTTCAATCGCCTCCTCACTCGGTTCCTTCCCGTTAGCATTACTATACTGTTTCCTTAAGCCTTCTTTGTGTTCTGCTACAATGTTTTCCCTTAAGCACTGAAAATCATTCATCATATCCCTCAGTTTAATTCTCAAACCATTAGTCACTGAAATCCTAGTTCGATCAACCGGGCTTCCCTCTTTATACGCTGCTGACACGCCACGATTGTCAAGATTGGATTTATCAAGCAATTCAAGTCTTGTTTTGATGATTTTTGCCTTCCTAAGAACAGTAATAATGTCAGAGTTAATCTGATCTCTAAGTCCTTGAAGAATTTTGGCACTTGGGGCTGATTTGGTTTTTAGATTAAGGTCTTGAAGATTGACAAGAAGATTGTTAATTTCTTCCATATCAGACTTAATTACAGCAACTTCTTCAAAGAACTTTGAGAGGTTTCTTTCATCAGTCGGGTCGAGTTGACCCATCTCAATATCAGGCCCTGCTTCAAGATCCATCATTGCCTGCTTCTTCAATTCCACATAACTTAAGAATGATTTCGTCATCAGGTCATTCATCTTTACGACAATTCTGCAAACATCCAGATAGAGAAAACAGAGAGACACATCAAATTCTGTTCAATTCATGAAATCATGTAAAAAAATTCCCAAACTTGTGATTTCTTTATTGCTAATTTTCAGTAACAAAATTTCCCAAGAAAACAAAAACTATAACAAGTACTCCATTAAGCAACATTTGTGATCGGCTATATGATTCCTCAAGAACTCAGATAGAGAAAAACGAAAAAGACATCAAATCATGCCCCCAAATCTTGAAACAATTCAAAATTATAAGAAATTCCTAAAGATTCATTGCAATACTCAACAGATAACAAGCCCTGAACTCAGCCTTAAAATCTACTTAAAAGAATCAACAGAGCAAGAAAATTAATAGAAATTAAAACCATAAAAGATTACAGGATGGAAAAAAGAAGGGTACCTTGAAGAATTGTTGAGACGATTTCGCTTACTCTGTATGTGAATTTGCAGAGAAAATGAGAATTGTGGAGTGAAGAATTTGGGGTTAAATGAGTGAAGAGCTGTGATGGACTTTAAAGGGACGTCTATTTCAAATTCGAAGAAATATAGCCGTTATATTTCGTAACGTAATTAGGCTACTAGCCTCAAATTTTCTTTTACAGCTCATCCTACACCTGGGATTACTTTTCATTAAAATAATTTTTAATAGAAATAAGATAAATTACATGATATAGAAAGAAAAAAAAAACAAGTACATGCTAAAATGGGATTACTTTTCATTAAAAGTTTATCCATTTTGGTTTGGTAAATGATCTTTATCTTAATCAAAAATGTCAATTTATTTACCTAAATATTATCTATTACAGCGAGGATAAGAACCAAAACAAAAAGAGTTAATTCCGTTTACTGACATGTTTATTGCATCATATAATAATTATAATTCCAAATGCTCACTATATTTTTGTCAACACAAAATGTAAATAATGAAAATAAAGTACATATCGATTATGTCCAACATACAATCTACTTATAATTTTTGTGAAAGTTGCCCACCCTAATTTTGAAATTGGACCATCAGTAGAAGTAGATGCTACGAACTATATATGGACAAATTTATATTGATTAGAGGGGAGAAAAATTATTTCAGAAAATATTTTGTACTTTTTTATATTTAGTTTATTAAGATATTTTTCTTTAGTAAAATAAGTTTGTTAAAAATGAAGAAAGAAAAATAAAATTTTATAAATAGTATTTTAAATTCGTTGTCGTTTATCTATCGAACGCCTTCAATTTTCACCTTTTAATCATTCCACCCTGCATTTCGCTGAACTCTTACTTTTCACCCTTCACATTCAATCCTATAATATCTTATATTAAATCACATATAATAAAAAAATATCTACTTGCCAAATATTTTTTTAAAATTACTTATTTTTCTCCATACCTTTTCCTTTATGCCAAACATAATCTGATATGTGAATATTAGATCCTTTTTTGGTTGAACAAATTACTCAACGTCATATAAAGAGGGAATAATACATTCCCTCAACCAAGTTTGGAAAACTTTAACAATAGTAAGTTATTAATTTTAATCCCCAAAAATATGGGGAAAAAGATACGTATTGAGAAAGTAATAAATATACTTAATCTTGGATAGAATTTGAGATCAATTTTATTCGATATTTGATTATAAATATTAACTAATTTCAAAATTATTTTATCCCGTCATAGTAATAAAATTATTAAATGAGATAAAATAATTTTATGAGTTATTCTTTACTATCTCATCCCACGTACCAAATGAGTCCGACTTTTCTATTACTTTTTTTCCTTAACCAATTTATAAACTATTTCCCATGAAAATGGAAACTTCAAAGCCATTGACCAAAACGGCTGGTGTTTACAGATCGAAACTTGGCCGATCTGACGGAGTCTTCAAAGTGAAAACTGATGACGGCAGATTTCAGTTTGAGAAATTTGGGTAAAACCCCAACCCCTTTCTTCAATGGCCGATGGTTCACTGTTTTCGCTTCAATCTTGATCTTGTCTGTTTCTGGTGGCACTTACTTATTTGGTCTTTACTCACAACATGTCAAATCTTCATTGGGTTATGATCAAACAACCTTAAATCTGTTATCTTTCTTTAAGGATGTTGGTGCCAATGTAGGAATCATCGCTGGTTTAATCAATGAAGTTTGCCCACCATGGGTTGTTCTTCTAATTGGGTCATTGATGAATTTTTCTGGGTACATTTACTTATGGTTAGCAGTCAACGGTGATGAATTAGTCAAACCCCAGGTTTGGCAAATGTGTTTATGTTTAATGATTGGTGCAAATTCTCAAACTTTTACTAATACTGGTGCTTTAGTAACTTGTGTTAAGAATTTCCCTGAAAGCAGGGGAATTGTGATTGGATTGTTAAAGGGTTTTGTTGGTTTAAGTGGTGCAATTATAACACAGTTGTTTCATGCTATTTATGGGAATAATGGGAAATCTTTAGTGTTGTTAATTGCTTGGCTTCCACCATTTGTTTGTTGTACTTTGCTCAAGTATGTTAGGGTTATGAAAGGCGTTAATCGTCAAGAAAATGAGGTGAATATTTTTTATCAGCTTCTTTATATATCACTTGGTCTTGCTGGATTTCTGTTAATGGTCACCATTTTGCAAAATAGGGTAGCTTTCACTTTAGTTGAATATAGATTGAGTTCTTGTGTCATGTTGCTTTTGTTGTTTGCACCTATAGTGGTTGTAATCAGAGAAGAATTGAGAATTGGGAAGAATAGGAAACAAGTTTTAGATGATTTTACGCCATTGAAAGGACTGGAGCAAGGGAAGTTACCTTCGAGAAGTCAGGGGAAAGAAGCTTTATGGTTCAAGAACGTGTTTAAGCCACCAGAGAGAGGTGAAGATTATACGATTTTGCAAGCACTTTTGAGCATTGACATGTTGATTTTGTTTATTACTACTATCTTTGGAGCTGGTGGTACGTTGACTGCTATTGATAACATAGGTCAAATTGGTAAGGCGTTAGGATATCCTAACACGAGTATTGCAACGTTTACTTCACTAGTGAGTATATGGGGTTATCTTGGAAGAGTAGTCTCTGGCTTTGTCTCTGAGATTTTCTTGACAAAGTATAAAGTACCTCGTCCGTTGATGCTTACTTTTGTGCTCCTTTTATCTTGCTTTGGTCATATTCTTATAGCAATGGGTGTGCCAAGTGTTCTTGATGTTGCATTGGCTATTCTTGGGTTTTGCTTTGGAGCTATGGCACCTTTGATATTTTCCATCATATCAGAACTTTTTGGCCTAAAACACTATGCTACACTGCTCAACTTTGGCGGAGCAGCCAGCCCAATTGGAGCTTATGTATTCAATGTTAGATTGGTTGGTCATTTTTATGACAAGGAAGCTTTGAGGCAAATGGCAGCTTTGGGACTTTTCAGGAAGCCAGGGGATCATTTAACATGCATCGGTATCGAGTGTTACAGGTCTTCTTTTCTGATAATTGCTGCAGCAAGTTTTGTAGGGTGCATTGTATCATACATTTTGGTGCTTAGAACAAGAAAGTTCTATAAAGGTGATATTTACAAGAAGTTCAGAGAGCAAGCTTAACTTCTGGAGACTCAGAGTAAGCTTGGCGAAATAGTTTCATTCTGCCACACATTTTGTAACATGCTATGGTTTATAGCTAATAGTTTGAGTCCTACTGATCGATTATAGGAGATACTCGTATTAAATATGAACCCATGTCATACTGTAACACATTATACATATATATCAGAAAAAATAGAATGGCATGTTGACAAATACATAGGATAATTTCCGTTGGAGTTTTGACGGGTATAAGGTTCTTGTATTGGATTACTTCTCTGGGCGGATTTTATTGAAAAGAAACCTTTCGCTTACCCAGATTTTAACTTCTCTTTTGCAATATCTCCTATGTTTCATGTAACTTCTTTTTTTTAACAATCTATGAAGTATATCTACCTTCACAAGGTTGCGTATACACCACTTGTGGGATTGCACCGTTTATGTTGT
This sequence comes from Solanum tuberosum, assembly GCF_000226075.1. Taxonomy (NCBI): domain Eukaryota; kingdom Viridiplantae; phylum Streptophyta; class Magnoliopsida; order Solanales; family Solanaceae; genus Solanum; species Solanum tuberosum. The sequence goes on from NW_006239449.1 coordinate 250,065, forward strand.
CATTTTAACAATCTCTGAAGTCTTTCTTGTGTTTTACTTTTCTTTTCATCGTCTTTTTTCTCGAGACACTAAGAAGGATTCTATTCTGATATAGAGGTTTGGCTTGAAACAGCAGTTCATATTCTGACTTTGCAAAAGAAAAGAAGAAGAAGAAAAAAAACCCCTTCAGGCTGAGCCGGAGAAAGAGCACACCGGAGTTGCATGAGCTTAAATGAAACAACATTAACACAATTCATATAATCGAACTCAACTTTACTTGGAATGCCTCAACAAGAGAAACATCAGCAATGAACCCATTTCACAAAATATTTTCCCCTTTTAATACTGCATATGAGAATATTAGTAGCACATGAGGAATCTTAATAGCTGAATTGATCACAATTGCATCTTGGACTTGTATACTAGTCGTCGTAGTATTCCTCTTTATATTTTCTTGTCCTTCCATTTCTATCGTTGTGCATTTCTTATACTTTTGTTTATCATATTATTTTATTATATATATTGTTTCTTTTTCTTCAAATTGCTTAATCATGCTTTCTATAATATGTTATCATGGCTTCCTTCATTTCTTTTTCCAGACTGTCTTGTTTTGCTTTTCCTAGAGCCAAGGATCCATCAAAAACCACCTCTACCTTTATAAGATCTACATGCACTATACCCTCCAAAACCCAACTTGCAAAATTATACTACACAAGGTAATGTTGTTGAAAGGGTGTAAATTTCATATGCAAATGAAAATTCACTGCCAGTAACTACAAAAGACCCTGCTCCAACCTCCATATACGAAGCTTCTTTCACAAACAATGCAATAACTCTGGCTCTATACGTCCCAAAATTAGATTTATATGACTACCAGAGATGATCAGAAAACTGGAAAAGAAAACAATTAAAGAACGCTAACAAACTACTACATTTGTTTCCCCGTTTTTCGTGTCAGAGATTAATGCAAGTACAAATCACATTTTAACTAAAATATGCAGCAATCCATCTTGTTTTCTGTTTTTTCCTACTACACTTTCTCCGTTTGGTCAAATCTGCCAAAAGCTCAGTCGGCTCTTGAGCTGCTGCCACTTGCTGATGGCCTTTTCCCGGAATATTTCTGTTGCAATAACAAAAGAAAAAATCATGTTAAACATCTCAAAATGAGATAGTAACCTAAAATTCCCTACACCAGCAGATAATGTACTATTTGAGATATAAAACTACTCAATAGCTATTGAGATTACCTGCTTTCCAAGGTTGAAAGGAATGTATCTGTATTTAATCATGTGTGTAATTTGTCGCCTCATGGTAAGGACGAACAGAACAATCCAGTAGCACAACAATATAGGCCAGAACACAGGAACATCAAATAGGGAGAAGAAAGTCATGACAAATGCCACACAGAAAGCCTTTGTTATGGCATACCTGAAAGAAAGATGGGGGGCAAAAGAAAGAGATAAATAATAAATATTGCTGCTACAACCAAAAGGTTCAAAAAATTACTTTTCTTTAACCAGGTTCAAGAAAGTATTTAAATGCCTAAAACATGCATAAAAACTCTCTTATGCTATGCCAACTATATAACAAAAGATACAGGGCAACTTCACACCCAACTTAGTCACTTAAGCATAGCACTGCATTGAATTAGCTTTCTGGCATTAACACTATCAATCAACTACCTCAATCCAAACTGGTTGGCGTTGCTATTTTCTTAAGACTGACAGGGATTGGCTATATGAATATTTTATATCCATTCCGCTCTAATCAGGCCTGTCTGGCAACGCCCTACTAAAAGAAAAAGAAATCTTCCACCTTTGTTCAATTCCTGTTTCTCACAGGCAAAACATTAGCCAGCACAAGATCTTAAATGCAAATCATGCAAAAATACAGCAGTGTTTCACAACAATAAATTCATGTAGACAAGGAAATAAATGATCCAACGTGCTAATTTTGAGGTGGTGGAAGACCCTGTAAAGGTCCATGGGACAGAAGAAATCAAAGTAATCAGAAAAGATTACAAAACAAGCAAGAACCAAAAGGAAAAAACAGATGTCAGGCTGTCAGAGCATTGGGTAAATATTTCTTTGAAAGGGTGTCAGTAACCAATTTGGCAACCTCCCAATTCCTGAAGGACCCAAAACTCTTATGGGACAGATCCATCAGGGATCACATAAGCCAATGCAACTTATGAAGTGAAAATTGAACATAATATCCAAGTCCATCTGTGCAGGTCAAATGCATCTTAGTTGCTATGATTTATGAGATCTTTGGAGTAAGATCTTGTGTAACAAGTCAAGAAAAGGAAAAGGTTCCTGTAAACAGAACCATAACATATTTTAACGAGGTACAACTTCCTTTTTTTAGTCTCAATGTTAGCTAAGTACTTAATGCTGAATATTCTAGGCAACATTTAGAAATAGCTGAATCTATGGTCATGCAGCTGGTTCAAGATATAAAGTTAATGTTAGCGCAGCCAAGCCAAATATTAAACATTAGAATGGGCAACATAAGTATAGGAGTGACTGTTATATATGACAAAAAGTAAATTAGCTTAGAAAATTCGTCCAGATTTCAAGTATACACAGCAAGGAGGTTCTACTGCATCAATTCCTACTTCCAAAGTTTACCAAGAGAGCTAAGCCCAATGCAAACATTTGACTATGAGACAAGGCAAACTGAGGCAATTCTGATACAAGATAATATATAATGTACAGGTGACAAACCCTTTCTCCGAGAATTAAGCAATGCAAAAACCATAAAGCAGGAATTATTACCAGAACTTGAACTCTGGGAGGCGACGTATGAAAGGCTTGAATTCATCTGAACCTTTAGTTGGCAACATAGGTCCATCCGAAGGTTCCAGCTCAGGGTCAACAAGAGGTGACAGGAAACCAATCAGCAAATTAAGAATGTAGATGCCCAAGCCATAGGTAACAACATAGAATCCTTGAACATAATAAACCCGCAGAGCATAAAGCAATGCTAAGACAAAAGTTCCAATCCACCTATATGTAGAATGAGGAGTAGTTTTATCTAAATAGTATTGGAAAAGTTTCGAAAGTTCATGCCTCCGCTGGTTCAATGCTGTAGCCGCTGAGGCACCATCACCTCCAACACCCTCCATAGAAACTCAACTTCACAATCCTAGAAGTGCCACATAAATGTAATAAGATCAACACAAGGAAGACATTGTCAACTGAGTACATTACTTGCTCAAGTTAAGAAATAGAAGAATTAGGACTTTAGATTCTACTAATGCTTAGATCATGAGGAGATTAACACTAGTGAAAAAACTGATTGCTTAGACCACCCAACATAATATCAATCATTGACAAATGAATGACAATACCACCTTCTTATTACCAGTAAGTTACAACACCCTCCAAGAATTCATTAAAAAGCACACAACTATCAGACCTTAAAAAAAATCAACTAGAGCAACCAAAACTTTATCGCAAATAAGGCTAGAACAAAAAAGAAGTTTGCAATCTCAGATACAACATCATCGATATCCTCTCAAATTAGGCAAGATTGAGTGAGTGATGCACTTATTTAAGATTTAAAACAAACTCCATGAAGAAGCTGGTTCAACTTCAGCTAGTAGTCCTCCAGCTGGTTCAATTTCTTTGAGGGAAAAAAAGAAATTATACAAGTCCTCCCAATATAAGATATAATTCAACTGTATCATACAATAAACTATATTTTTAGCAAGTCAACTATGTAGCTACAATTAAAAGAAAACAAAATAAATGGGCGTAGGATACTCATAATTTAAATGATTCATACAATAAACTAATTTTTTAGCAAGTCAACTATGTACCTAGAATTAAAAGAAAACAAAATAAATGGAAAAGTGATTTTTCATTTCAATGCTTTGTACTATAACCCATCATAATACATCAATTTAACAACCTAAAATCCTCCATTAATGCCCTAAAAGTCAAGCTCATTTTGGTCCAATGGAACCCAGCAGTAGACGTAAACACTCCAAATCACGCAACGAAAATAAGTCTTACCACAATTTATTTCTCCTAATCTTAAAGATTTCCAGACTATGACACCCATTTTTGAACCAAAGCAAACTTTGACAAATTCGGATTGAACCGACCCACCCCTTCAAAATTCATCCAGTCAACACCTTATAATCATCCATCGGTACCCTAAAATCAAACCCATTTGGTCAAATAGAACCGAGCTGCAAATTGTTATCTCAAATAACTCATTTTAGTTCTTCTAATCTTAAAGATGCACATAGCTATGATCACCCACCCATGAATAAACAAGAATCTATATGTTACAAACAATGATAAGAATCAGATCTAAAACAAAAATCACATAAACATTTAGGGTTAGATTAACATTGAAAATACAGATTACCTTTCACTTAGTGAAGAGATTTAGAGTGTTGAATAGAGAGGGAAGAGAAAAATAAGATCGGATCTGTGGCTCTTAATGGCTACCGACGAGTGAAGAAATTTCTATCTCTTTTTCTTTTTCAATTGACAATTCTCCCCTTTCTGCTATTTCTCATTTTACTATGCCCTAAATAAACAAACAACATTTTCTATTTATCCGCTTAGAATATTTATTTATTTTTATAAAAAAAAACATTAGTTAAATTGGTAGTTTCCTTCTCTACTTGGATTTCAATTAAATAATTCCCAATTATTATAATTTTTTTAACAATTGGGAATTACAAGGTGAGAAATCAAATTTTTACGTGTTAATTAATCAACTAAGCTATTAAATTTCTAATTGTCGATCTTATTCTTAGATTTTTCATTTATGATAAGTTTTTTCTTGATTTCTCATTAAGTCGATCAATCTTTAATATAAGTATGTCACAATAAATGCTATCAATTATCCATTTTTATTTGTCCTGCAATTTATGAACTTTTTAAATCATGATCTAGATATCAACTTGAAACACAAATTTAACCACAATTTAAATTTTAGAAACTTTGGATGATAGTTTTACTGTATGAACCATAAATATATATTTGCACAACCCTTAATTAATATAAATAAAATTCATAAAATGGTACGCTACAAAAGAAACATTTTCTCTTGCGTAAGAAAATCAACGAAGTAATCCAAACACATAAAAGTGGGCCTGGATCTTCTCAAAAAGTGACCCGGCCCATCTTTATTTCAACGACCCGAGCCCAACGAGGGTACACCAAGATTTTAACCTGAACTTCCTAGTTAAGCCCACATTTAAAACGAATTGGGCCCTAGTTGAATTTGAACTGGACCAACGTAAAGCAAATTGAGTAAATAATAGGACAAATTACACAAATACACACCTTTTGTTTCACTTATTTCCATTATCCCCAATTACTTTTAAAAATCTCCAAAATTCCTTATTTCTTTAATGTATCCGAGCTGCATATTAATGTATCTGAGCCAGTATTTAATGTATCCGAGCTAGTTTTTAATGTATCCGAGCCAGTATTTAATGTATCCGAGCTACATATTATGTATTCGGACTAGTTTTTAATATATCCTAGATAGTATTTAATGTATCCGAGCTATAAATTAATATATCCAAGCTTCAATTATTGTATCCGGTTTTTTTAATTTTTAAGGGATTAATGTAATTAGAAACTTATTAGGGATAGATTGTAATTTCATATTAAAACTATGGGATTTATATAATTTACCCTAAATCATATTAGGAAAAACTACATAAAAGGGGCATCAAACCTAAAATATTTACAGTCTCATACCCAAACTCAAAGTAACTCTTTATATATCCATTTTCCTCTAATTATTTGCAGCCCATACCCCCTCCCTTTTATTAGCCTATTCTTCCTTTATTGTCCAAATCGTTCGGCCCAATTTGTTATTCAAGCCCATTACTAATTGTCCAATTGTTCGGACCAATTTGTTATTCAAAAGGAATAGCTCCCACGGAAATAACCCACCTGGTTTGTCTAAGAGGAGCAACGACGAAGTTCAACAGTTGTGTGCAGTTTCTTCGGTCTGCCATTGTAAATCGAGATCAGTCTACTTTTTGTGTGGTATTTTGGGGGTATGAAAGTAATGGGGTATAGAATTGTAAATATTTTTCTCCTAAGGGTTATTTCCTTGGTTTTCCCAAAAAATTATGATATACTTACAAACCAATATTCTTTGGATGATCTAATTTATAAAATATGTATATATACATATATTGTACGTAGAATATGAATACTTACACTTAATATATTTCGATCATTTTGTATATATTTTGTAAATTTATTGGTGGTACTTTACAAATTAGTAAGTTTGCCAAACATTTCACTAGTGATAAAATAAAATTTTCAATTTAATTTTAACAAACGATATTTTAACATGATGTTTTGTGTTTGGAAAAACAACTATGAGAGATTTTGCTCAAATATACAAAAATTATAGACACATTAATGCACATATACTTGCTTTTGCTTGGATTGTTAATGTAATTTCACTAATTTATGTCTTAATTATGTTCCCTCGCACCAATTTTTTCATTGTTTTATGTAGTTGCCACTAAAGATGTCAAATGAGCTAGTTGCATTAAATATGGACAGGTTAGAAAGTGTTATGTTTACCAATAGGTGGATATTGAATATTAATCCACAAAGAAGTAATTTGATCAGAAATGAATTAGATTGAAATGTATTTATTTTTTTAAACTACCTCCAATGATCATTGATATGAAAGAGTTACATTTTGAAGTTTGGTATACCAAACCTAATACAAGATCTTGGGGTAGAACTAGAGTTAGATAAACTCTACAAGTTAACACCAAAAAAGGGGGGAGTCTAAGTTAGCTATTACTCTACTAATGTGACTCCTTGACAAAGAGGATTCAGGGGGGTTCGTAAATAAAATTAGAAGGTTTAACCTGTTGCATTTTGAAGGAAGGGAGCTCCCATCTATCTGTGTTAATTAGTCCCCTAACTTCCCTTGGGAGATCAGAGAAAGAGTTGAACTCATGTATTGCATCAACACTATAACTCCTGGATGCTAATATATCAGCAGGTTTGTTGGTTTCCCTGAAGCAATGACTGCTGATAAATCCATGAGATTCAACTATTTGTTGTGCTTCTTGATTCAATTTGTCCAATCTCCAAGGCGTTCTCCATTCTCCATTTATGCATTTAACTAAGAGTAGGGAATTTGTTTCTTCCCAAACCCTATCATAAAATGGGTTAAAAAATAAGGCATACCCAACCATCAACTTCTCACTAAACTTTAATTAATTTATCTAAGTAATTTAATAACTATTTTTTCTTTATCATGACTGTATGCTACATATAAATATAAAATAAGCAAAAAATAATTTTTTTTTGGGTCAATTTAAATTATATAACCAATCAGAATGAACTAATATATTAATGTATAAGTGGATTAATAATTCATTTATATTTGAATAAAATAGACGAATCATATTTTGATAGGCAAATTTTCCACCGCCCCCGCCCACACCCCTTGCAATTTGCAACCGTTCAAAATAAATTCAAATCAATTGTCACGTTTACGTACTGTAAACAATAAATTAATGAACAATTGCATGGTATTTCACGTGACAAAGACGGTACAAATAGTTGTCGTGTTTCTTTTTATTTTTTGTGGATAACCAATTTGTAAATCCCAATTACATTGTTCCTTCCATCAATAAGAAAGAAACAAACAAATAGGAGTACCAATATTATTATTATAAAATAATACTACTAGTATAAGTTTAGTACAATTGGATGGGATTGAGATGGACTTATGATGACGTGGCATAATAAAAACCACATAAATATGCCTGGTAGAAGAATTAGGTTCGTGGCTCTTAAACTTGCCAAACGAGATATTTATTATCGATTTTGATTCTTTTAACGATTTAAATTTTATTTAACAGATCAAAAAAAAAAAAAAATGTCCATGTGTTTGGATTCCCCTACTATCAAGTAAATGACCCTTAAAAGTGAGTGGAGACGAGCCTCATGATTTCATATGAATTAGTTGGCCTCTGCGGATATTCAAAAACTTTCGACAAGTCAGCACTCAAAATGTACAAGATATTTTCTGCATTCTTGGGGATATTTATCAATTAATTTTTATTTTTTAAAAAAAAATTCTCCTCCTTCAAGTTGGAGATATCGACATCTCGACCATAATAAGAAGGTCGACAAGCAGATGTTGAAGGTTGTGTTTGAAATTTAATTAATTTATATTGTGATAAAATTATTAACAATAAAAATATTTTAAATCAAATTATTAACCTAAAGATGTTTTTATTCTATTTTCACTTGATTTCAAAATATTTTAAACCTTTTTCCAATTAAACAAACATGGTTGAAATTTCATCTTTACCTAATCTATTTCAAAAAACAAATATGCAAGCATTAACCTAAACACGAAACAATTCATTTTACCTAATCTAGATCACAAACCAAATCTCCAATAAATAATAAATGCATTACAAGAAATATATTAAATACATATTTATTTAATCGTATTCTCATTAATTTATCAATGTAACTCACAAATAAATATTATAATTTTAAATATACATATCTAGATACGTTAATTCGTCTCCACAATATTTGTTATTTAGTTAAACACTATAACTTTTAAAATGATTATTTTGACACTAAAAATTATTTATCAACTATTATGTAAGTGCAAATATCTATCGGATACAATGAAAATAACTTGTAATGTTTAATTAGTAATCGTGATCAAGTTACTAAATATAGTACAACTCCCATATTCTCAAAGAATCTGATGATAGAGCCATTTACCTTTAATTTCAAAAGATTATTCGATACTATCTACATACTAAGAATATGAACCATTAATTTACTTTTGGTCCTCTTTGAACTTATTCGAATAGAGTAATTGCTACTCCGTACCCCCTATGTTTTATTCTACGACATTCCCTTAAGAAAGTAGTATTATATACTCTCGCGGTTTAATAATACATGTTCATTAATGATTTTACATATTTTTTAAGAAATTACTAAAAGGTTAATTTTACTATATCACCTTTTGAATATAATAATTATAATGTCTTGAAAAATGTAGCATGAAATGACTAATTAATATTAAGGATAAATTAGAAACTAAGTATAAAATTAGTATAGTATAATATTGTTGGACATCCAAAATAGTATAGTAGACAATTATTATTGGACGGAGGAATATTAGAAATTTACTTTATTAATTATATTTTTAAAAAATAAATTTGATTATAAGTCATTTATTTAATTATTTAATAATAATGAGAATATAAAAAGTTACTTTTTTTTCTTGATTTGTTAAAATAGACAAATAAAAAAAAAAAAGGGTTAAAAAAAAATACATTTCTAGTTTAATTTATCAGTTAAGTTTCTCATCTGTCATTATTAAACTTATAACAGATATATGCCTGAATTGGATGGTTTGATCTATTGAAATTACCTAATTTCAACTAATTTTACCCGATTTCTTTTTTAATCCAAATCTTACTAGACTAAAATACATTCATATAAAATTAAATCTATAACCCATCTATTTAATCTTCTTCACCTCCTGTGTGTTGATTTAAATGCCGAGTAAAATAAATTATATGCTTTGAAATAAAGAATTTATTAAAATAAAAGTAAAATTACTTATTTTATTTATTTTTACTCGTTAGATTTGAATTTGTTAAAAATAAATATATCATCAGCATTTTTTTTTGAATATATTAAAAATGACAAAACTAAAAATGAAAGGAGAAAAAGTGCAGACCAATGTAAACGATAGGTTCACAGCTCATAAGTCGGCTTTTGTCTTCATTTTTTATTTGGCTGTGCTTGTGTGAGTATTAGTTATTTTTTTCTCTGGTGTTTGCTTCTTCATCTCCTCCTTCACTACTTTCTGCTCTTCTCTTCTTTTTTACACAGTAACAGATTACCCTCTTCAAATTCTGGTGAGTTCCTTTTTCAGTTGCTAATATATTCTTGTCAAAGATTTGATCTTTTTTTTATGGAATAGACTTGAATCTTGGTTTAATACTTGATTTTGTAGCATTCTTGAATTTTCTGTTATTTGTATTTTGGAACAGTTTCACTTGACTTTGTAGCAATTTTGACTTTGGGTATACATGTCTGAGACTTAAATCTCGGTTAATACTTGATTTTATAGCTTTTCTGTTGTTATATTTTGGAACAACTCTTGTGGGTTTTAGTATATATGTTCAAAAAAAATGAATTTATTTTTTTGGGGTGTGAACCTAGATGTAATGGTCAAAATTGTGGATCTTAAGAAGGTGTGTGGGTGTGTGACTTGTTAAGTAAATAGTTGGTGAGATTTGATGTCTCAATTTTTCTTTTGATGATTGTCTTTCAAATTGGGATTTTGAGTTCCTTACTAGCATCCATGATCCAACTAACAACAGTGGAAAATATTGTTTAAGATGTAAGTAAAATCATACTCTCTCTGAATATCTAAAAGCTTGAGATGGTCGACTTGAACTCACGCGGTATGGTACAACAGGACCTATATATGTCAAGTTTTTAGATGAGAGGATCACATAGTTCAACAATTATAATTTGACTTATTGCTGTTTAATTTTCTTTCCCAGGTAAAGGAGACATCCTTTTGATGAACAACTGAAGGAAAACTAGTTACATTAGCAAGATCTAAGGCCAAGATATCATGTCTGATCATGTTAAACAATCATATTCGGATTGTGATGGTAGAACCGGGAAGTCTACACATTCAGTTCAATCTGTTTGGATGGCACATTGGACTAGAACAAGCTACAATTCTATGGCAGAAACACAAAATCATGCATCTACTGCTCTTGGAAACAAGGAAAATGACCAAGATTCTAAGCCTCTCCAGTCAATTGTTAAAATGGAGACAATGTCCTCTAAATCCGTCAAAAGATTAAGAGAATCTGAAACTCAAACGTTTGAAGTCATTAACGAGACAAGTTCAAGAACCATTGCAAAAGAAACTCTAGGCAATTGGTCCCTACCAATGCACAATCCTTGTGAAAATGTCAAAACTCCCTTCCAGGATCCTTTGGATTGTGGCAAGACTCATCCATATGACATTGGTCGCGGCACTGTTGCATCGAGGCCTTTCATAGATAATCCAAGTCACTTAGCATCTCATCTTGTGCCATACCGAGATCCTGGCCATTACATAACTAAAGAATCGGAAAAGACACAGAAAGCTTTCATAAGTAGATCATTCCTAGCTGCAAAAGAAGAAGTGCCTAGACTGGGAATGTTGGAGCATGAACATGGGAGATCGGTCACTCCAGAATTAAGGCAGAATGACTCATTCTTGCTAGATGCACCCTCCACAAGCAGAAAACTTCTTCCAAAATTTGGTGGAGAAGAGTTCCAGAAAAACCCAGGTTATTCCTTTGTCAGGTTGTTAAAAAATGAACCTAGTCTTTCCCATGAAACTGAATCAAAAGAGTTACAAAAGCTACCACATCCTTTGCTTGATGTAGAGACAATGAGAACAAGCAATACCATGGACTCTGTAGTGGGAATGGCTGGATATCGTCCCTGCGTTTCTCAGACAACCCATAGTATGTTAATCACAAAAGGAGCAGATGCTGGTCTGTTTGAAGGAAACAATGTAATCGGTAATTCAAGGATGTGGAGTAAAATTAATGGGAAAGCATCATTAAGTAATCGTGATAGCCCATCTAAATCTTTTGGTCATTATAAGGGAGGAATGCAGCTTCAAATTCAAAATTGCTTCACAGGCAGTGAAAGAAAAGAAAATATAGAAGACAGAAAGCCTTCTGAATTTGTGTTAAAGAATGAATCTTCAGCTGAAACTGATACCATGGACATGGATGTGTTTCAGGAGAAGAACCAGCTTTGTGGTATGTGCTATCCTCCGCTAGTGGTTTAAATAGAGTTTATTTTGTTCATTGTCTTGCTAAGTTGTAACTGATCAATGAATCAAGTGATCTTTCTAAGGCTTAGTCAGAGATTTTTAACTGAAAAGAAAAGAAAAAGAGGTTTAATTTGAGATGTAGTGTTTGAGTGTACGTAATTTTACTCGTTTAATGAATCTATCTTTCCTCTGCAGGTACAAGTTCTTCTATTGCAAAGAAGGTAATCTTGAGATTTATTTAGTTCTTCATAACTTCCTATCTTCTAGCCAGGTTTTCAAGAGGGTATTTGGTTTATCTTGAATTTTGTATCGTTAACTGCTTTCATATTTATCTTCCTACCTGCTAGTTTCCAAGTCTGATGTGAGAAATCAAGTAATAATGAGTTGGTCAGATACTCCTGTTCATTGTATGATAAGGTTAAAACCAAATGGGAAAATGTTACTGATCGTGTTGTCAACCAAGTTTGAAAGTGAGCAAATGTTCTGCAATCACACTAGTAACTGGAGCTCCATTCAATTTGTTAGGAGAAAACAAGATTGAGTTGAAATCTCCCCAAATCATCCAAGCCTTAGTGATGGCTAGTGATTGTAGTTGAATTCATAAATGCTTCATGTGCTCCACTGTATTGTAACCATAGATTAATTATAGTCATCAAATAGTTCATAATATTCACATTTCCATTGTATTGCATGTAATCTAGAATCTTGATTAATTTTGACCATAAGATATCTTGCAGGTGAACAAAATGGACCAAACTTCACCCCGTCGACTTGCACTTGAAGGCTCCAGGAAAGAAGCTGGACACAAACAGTTCAAGTTGGATATAAACTTAGAGCTGCCTGCTCCAACTGATAATATGGAGGCAAGTTCTTCCAGAACTGAAAGTTTCGACTTGGGATCAATACTGGCCCGTGCTGAACAACCCAGTTCATCAAGAACTGATTTCTGTCCTGAAGGGCTTCTTGGACATGACCCAGCTAGTAGATGGGTTAAGCGCCTCAAAGTGAGTGCTTCCAGTTCTTTGGCTTTTGGTACTAAAAGCTCCAGTTTAGTAGGAGAAACGTCTCATGAGAAATCACAAAAGTTCCTCAGCCAAATTCCTAAAGGAACCATAGCTAACTCTGAATTAGCATCATCTAGTAAACGTCATGGTAAAGAATTGATGGTTCACAACAACACTGCAAACTTAACAATGAACTCTAGTCCTGCTTCTATGAGTGTTATCAAGAAAGATCTAGAGGCTTTGACTTCTCATTCTTGGATTCAAAGGCTGCTTCATGGTAGGACTACCAATGCACCAAAGAGGCCCCAACCGGTGGTGGTTTGTGAGCCTCAAACCTCAAAGTTGGAGCTTGATGATTTCCAGAAGAAGCAACTTCCAAGCCTTGGTGCCATGGCCCTCATGGGTAAGGCAATGAATGGTTTTCAGCCATGTGAATTTCATAGAAAAGGCCCTTTAGTTGTTTGGAACACTAAGAATTTCTGAAAAATCAATCAGCAACAGTTATTAGGCTTCATATCACGGAACAGTATCCGATGACTTGGTACATTTTGGAGCTTGATTTAAATAGTTGGCGCTAGTAAGTATTTTTATCTTATTTTTTAATTGGATTCTGTATTTGCCTAGATGGTGGTACTTTGTATTTAAACATAACGATGCACAGATACCTTGTTTCTCAAACAAGATACTCGTCTGGCTTCTTTCATCTGCGTGTATGCAACTATTTACAACACTAATTACATGCCAAAGAGGTTCTGTATAAAACTGTTATCGCGATTGATTATGTGCTGTCTTGATTGTTGTGGCTGAAACCGAGTTCATAGGACAGTAAAACAATGCCAACTTTACTTTCTGGAGAACACCGGTGACTGACAATTTTAGACATGCTCCTCTATTCAAGCTCGGACAAGGTTTTTTGAGATTGAGTTAAACTTATAGGAAGCATAATACTTTTGAGAAGTTATTTTTCTTCTAATTGATTATGACTTTTCCTATGTTTCCTTTTTTTCACCTGGTTTTGCAATGATGTAAACCCAATTTGAAATTTGGTTGTTCAAGATTGTACCTGCCACTTTTTCATGAAAACAATCAACTTGGTCTATTTCCATATTCAGTAACTTGTGTTTTCCAACATGGAGAGCATATGGTGCAAGAATCTTTGCTAGCAGCAAGTGCAAGTAAGACTCAAACAGTTGTAAACTTCGCCACTGGATTGGAAGTTTCATCATAATCCAAACCATATTCTTGAGTAAATCCCCGAGCTACCAAACAAGCTTTATGCCTCTCCACCAACCTATCTGTGCGACGTTTTATTTTATAAACCCATAGATACATGATATAGGTTTCACATCTTTTGGCTTCAGACACAAGATCGATCTTGTTAAAACCAACATCATAGATTCTTAAATGTGTTTTTCACACAGACCAGGGGATAAGGAAAACATTATTGGTAAATGATTCACATTTTGCAAAATCAAAAGTAAATATTGATCACATTAAACTGGTCAACCATATGCGAAGTTAAAAAAAAAATGGACAAGGGTTTTCGTACCTGCTTCCTCCCACCAACACATCTACCATGTAACTATGCAGGCCAAGGTATATTATGCCACCATTACTACTAAATTTTCGCTTAAAATCTAAAGATTACATGGTTTCCATTACTTAAAAGTGCATAGAAGAAATAGTTTCACATTTTGTTCTTTGAATAACTATACAGTAGAACACCCATTTAACTGCCCAAAAAAATTCTACTGTTTTTTTTTCTGCTATTCAATGTAAAAGTACCGAACTTTAAATAGACAATAGGCACAAATGGTCCTAAAAATAGATATCATTGAATTCCAATAGAGAAAAGATGCACAATAAGAGATATATTTTTTTGAAGTAGAGTTTTTTACAATACGAAAAGCGTAAGTTGAGCAATAAATAAACCATTGTGTTCTTCAAAATGCTATTTTACATAATGTGACTCTTAGAACATGAACTAGGCAAAGTGCAACTTCAGTTTTATTTTTAGACACGTGTCTCGATTATACTTGCTCTTTTCACATGAGCATAGAAAGCTTCCTTCGGGGAGTCAACTGGTGAACGTGCTAGGATCACCCTTGACCTTCTTCAAGTTGAGATTTGGATCTCCAGTAGTTCAACAAGAGGTGCTTCCCTAGTTCATATGACTGTTCCATCTCTAATTGTGGCTTTCTCTAATATAATGATTATCCCTGATCGTATGTAGAATCCTTCCTCTGGTCGGTCTGCCTCTTGAACACCCTAAAGTTTCAAAGAAAACAACATCAGAGAGTTAATTCTAATAATCAATTATGTCTCAAAAATATAAGTGCTCTATAGCTTGCAACAGTTTTCTTGGGGGCCCAATTTTTCACGTGGGATCTTGTCAATAGAGTCCCTATAGTTCTTTCTTAGGTATTATGCTCTCATGCTACAAACAATCAAATCTGAATTGAACGCTGTTCTGGTTTCTTTCTCGTGAGCAAGAAGCACACCAGCAATGTGTGTTGCGTGCTCTATTGTGTTTTGAACTTGACTGTGTGAACAATAGTTGTTGGGAAGCTAACCTCCACTCTATAAATACTATAATATTCTACTATAGTTGAAAAATAAGACACACTAAAGAAGGTCGGAGGATCCAAAAAAAGCTTACGTCTTTATTTATGATTGAAACATTCTTTCCTATCTTTGCGTTCTTGTCAATGATACATTTCCTGTATGAGTGAAACCATAATCAAATTAAAGAATTCTCAAGTATGAATGAAATACATTTGTCAAAACAGATTTTCTCGAGTTTCGTGTCATTTTCATGAAATATTCAATGTCCATTTACCTTATTTTTGTATTTTCCCCAATTCCAATCGGTACTTTCCCCTCTGCTAACAGGGAGGCAATCTCAGATTCTGTTTGGTAGTAGTCTGCTCCCATCATGAAAGTATCCTGTGGTTGTAAAACGTGTTAGAGATCTATACCTTACAACAAAATGTACTAGAAACAATAAACTGATGCATTTTTCACAAACTACAGAAAATAAATGTGTTTGTTCAGGATAAATCTTCAAAGGAAGAAAAAAATTAGGGCTACATGCAAACCTTCAGTTCAACACCACAATCTAAGCGCGATCTTTCACCCACTATGGAGTGTTCCACAGAACAATCTCGCAAGAAACATCCATGAGAGATTATGGCATCCTTAATCTGAAAACCGGAGAAACAGAACCTATTAGAACCCATAAAAGACCAGTTAATGCAAAACACTTGCACAGTTTACCCACTTACCTTGCAATTGTCTATCTTGGTTGGTGGAAGGAACCTAGGAGATGTGTAAAAAGGTGTTTTTGGATCGTAAAATTGGAACTCTGGAAACTGCAATGGAAATTAATCAGTTGGATTATGCACTGATGTAAATTAATTTCTGAGCTAGTCAAAATTAGTTCATTGCATATGGTGAGAAGTATAAAGATGAATTTGCAACATGCCTCTTGTGTGAGTGCCAAGCTAGCATTATAAAACGATTTAATTGTTCCAATGTCTTCCCAATAGTCTTTGAAAATGTATGCCTGAGAAGATAGCATAAATTTGTTAAAACTACAGCTAATTTTTTAGTTGAGTAACTAATGTACTCAATTCATAAAAATAATTTCAATAGAAAGATCCAAGATCCTTTACTTGGACATTGTAATCGTCAATAGCTGCTGGTATAATTTCAGAGCCAAAATCATTAGAAGTGGGATAGCTCCATTTCAAGAGCTTCAACAATACATCTGTCTTGAATACATAAACTCCCATTGAAGCAATATAGGGGGATTTCTTCGCATCTTGTGGAGATAATCCAACAAGAGTAGTATCTACTTGCTGCAGCACAAGAAATAAATGAGTTGAATTCTAAAGGAGCACTAGTCTGAATGTTGTTGTATATAGTAAAAGGTTGCGACAGAATTTGTAACAGAAAAGTGGGCCAGATCGGAGATTACATCGGCTGAATAAACTTGGCAAATTTGTTTAGAAAGAAATCAGCACATATACTAAAAGAAAGAGTTCAACTAAACCTACCATTGCTTTAAGATCAAAACCTTTTGGTTTTTCAGCAAACTGGACTACTCTGCCTCTGCTGTCAATCTTGACCAGCCCAAAATCTGATGCTCGGCTGATAAGTAAAGCTTAAATCTCAGCTTAACATAATCACAATAAGGTATAAAGAAATGTGGTGATGTTTTTACTTCGAAGTAATGCATACGAATATTAAAGGAGAAGCACTCTTTCTCCATATTGTTTCTGATCTCACTCAATTCACTTAACCATTACTAGTTGTTTCTTATTGGAATTTAAACAAACCTGTCCTCAGCTGGTGCACATGAAAGAGTAATATCAGCATTCCTGTCAATATGGTTCTGTTTGAAGATCGGAGGCAGTCAGAAACTTTGTTGTTTAAAAAAAAAAAAAAAAAAAGTAAACAAAGAATGAGGAGTGCATAGGTAGTTAAAGTGGACATACCTGCACCAACTCCATATAATCCATCCTATAAAGATGATCCCCAGATAGTACAACGATATTTTCAATATTCTTGTTCTTAGCGTCCTGCAAGAATTGGTCACCTTGTAAACACAAAAGTACTATATATCTGTACATACTAACTGAATCAGGAAAAAATAATGAATCATTTTTCAGAAATTATATCAGGTCAACAGAAGAGCAGTGGTGGATTAGTGTGTCTTAAAGAGTTGTAGAGACAAACCTCAAAAACCCATATAAATTTTCTAACAGCATCTGCTGTTCCTTGAAACCATTTTTTTCCTGCTTCCCCGGGTGTCTGAGTTGCAGCTAGTACCTGTTTAATGACGGAATTCCTTTCAGTCAGTAAAACGAAGCAAGTAATCAGAAAAACAATGAAAAAAATCATCCGAAATTGTTACAGATTTTGTGTGAACAAATCACTTGGAGGACCAACAAATTTACTCATATTAATTAGCTCAGCTGTGATATCTAGCAAGACTAATCCAGTTTCCTTCAAGAATTTCAAAAGTATAGTCTCAAACCTCGACAAATCCATCTCCAAAGCTCACACCATTGCCAAAATATGTTCGAGCAATGTGACGATTCAGGGGAGCAGAATTGTACTGTGTCAGCACAAAAATCTTGTTAATAGCACTGTTGATACAGTTGCTCATTGGGATGTCTATTAGCCTGTAGCATCCTCCAACCGGAACCTGGTGCCATGTTGCACAAAACATCAGAATCTTAAGAAATTGACTGCGAAGTGGACATCAACTTGCAATCTTGTACACATATTCAATCTATTTCTAATTTATCTGTTTAAGGTAGAAATCAACAAATAATATATCATAAAAAAAATCTGAAATTTAACACGAGATAACACAAATAACTTGGAAGAAAAGACCAGAGTTTTAACTGGACATTAGGCATCTAAAACAAAAAATTGAGAAAACGATCATGAGCAAAGATAAATCTCTTACAGCAGGGGTTGCAGTTCTACTTGTAAGTGGGAATAACTTGGTCCCTTCTCCTCCTCCCAGTATGACTGCAGCCACATCCTTTGGATTTGCCCGGCGTCTCTCAAGACGTGGCATATCTACGAACTAAATATGTCCAACAAACAATCACAATCACAGACTGATGGAGATAAATAGTGTAGGCTCAACTTAACACAGTATCTTCAACATGAAACAAATATATAGCAAAAGACTAGTACTAGAACTTCAACAAAATTAACCTCACAACCCATAATCTTATAAGTGTAGTGAGTTCAACGCTAAAAATCATAAATATTGGATTCGCTTCCATTCACAATATAGTTCATATCAGCTTGTTTCCACCCTATCTACAACACTACTATGGCATTATTTGAAGCAGACATGTCCTAATAAAGAGAAAGAATTGATCATTACCACAGTCTGTGTGTCATTTTCAGTAGTGATCACAGAGTAAGCAACCCCAGGTTTGATCTTGTTCTCCTTCTTCTCAAGTTTCAAACTTTTCGACAACTGATTAATCCTGAGATTGCTGTTCAAACTCCCTCTGATCTTCTCCCCGAAAAACTCCTTCTCTCCATTGTTAAAGCCACCAGTGCTCACTCTCCCCAAATGGACCGTCGATTTCATAGGCACACAACAAGTATCCATTTCTGCAGCCAATCAACAAATCAGTAATCCCATAAGATTAAGATTTATCAATGGATCTAAATCAAATAGATTTATTCAAATCTCAATAAAGTATATGTAATCTTTAAGCAACCAAGAAAAGTATAAAATACATAAAGAAAATATCACTAATTAAAAAAAATGGTCGGTAAACCCAAAACCCAAGCTAGCTATATGCTCAGTACTAATACCTCATAGCATTACCACAAAAACATGAATCTTTACGCATATGAACCCATGATCTCTACGTAAAATTAGGTATTTCACACATATATTTTCTAAAATTGATAAAATATTACAAGAAAGCTAAGTGGTAAACCCATATCGTAAAAATTCACCTGTGGACTTCCACAATATAGAGCATTAAAAGAAAAAAGAAAAAAAACAAGATTTTGAACCTGGAAAGTGATGAGGTTGGATCTTGAAAACAAGAATGTCAAATAAGTAACCAAAATCACTGAAAGAAAAATGGAAATTGCTAGTGGTGCAGAATCAAGAATCTTGAAAAGTAATTCAGAAAAAGTTTTAAGGAGATCTAGAATTGAAAGTGAATCACAAGAAGTTGTGTTGTTGAGTGGACATACAAAGGGGAGTGTGATCAGCTTTATTGGCTTGTGAACTCTCACGAGAAACCTTGCTATCTTTCTATTTATACTCATTTCCATATCCCTATTTACAAAATATTATTATTTAACTTATACACCCCATAACTTTTCTACTTAAACAATATTTTATTTTCTCGGAATATATTAACAACTCCTTAAATTTATTTAGTCCCTCAAATTATAATCACTATTGAGCTTTTAAATACATGATAAATCTTCATATTACTCCCTTTGTTCACTTTTACTTGATAATCATGTTTTACTATGATAAAATATTCTTTACGAAGCTTTTTTTATCGTTCAAAATTTAAGATGAATGTTTGATAAAACCTTCATATTATTCTCTTTGTTCATTTTTACTTGATAATCATTTTTTTCATATTTTACTTTGATAAAATTCTCATGAGGCTTTTTTTATCGTTCAAAATTTAAAATGAATATTTGATAAAATTTCATATAATTGGCTCATCGATTCAATTAATATAGAACAGAGATAGTAATAATAAGAAATCCTTTTTGTCATTATAAAAGCGATAAAACTTAGTCATTATTAAATAAATCACTGAAAATTAGACTCGAAGAGTCGTGCAACAAGTTATTTTTCCAAGATTATTTGACAGACGTCATAGTGTGTAGGGTCCACCAAGATCTGGACAATAGAGACCCATTACAGGCCAAACACCTGTCTTTTCCATTGTTATTATTGTATATGAACCATATGATTTGCAAGAAAATAGTAAAATATGCACATGAACACTATATACAATTTCACACTCATGAATGTCATTTTATATACTATAGTGTTATATTAATCTTTGCCCGTTAAATATTTGGTAGGGTCCAAATTATGTTGGACATTATTTAGTTGGAGATTAGCTGACAATTGCAGACCAAAATCTTCAAATAATTTATGATAATCAGGGCGGCTCAACAAATCTCGTGGCCTAAGGCAAAATTATATTAAGAGGTCTTTAAATTTATTTTATAAAATTTATACACTAACAAGAAAATCTATTTTCTACACAATAGATTAATCATTTTAAGACAAAAAATATCAAATTTCACACAAAAAAAAAAAAAGAAAGGAAGGAAGAAGAAGAAGAGTACAAAAAATAAAAGTGATGAATTATCGATGTTAAGCTTCAAAACTCAAATTGTAATTTTAATTTGGCTATCATCACAAATAAGAAAAGGAAAAGAACATACATATATAACTTAATAGTTGAAGTTTTGAGCATGGATACTAACAAAAAATATCCAAATTTCTGATCAATTTAAATGATATAATTCTTTTTAAATGATATAATTCATTTCATTAAGTAGCACGTGAATATACTAAAACAAATTATTAAATTTTTTATATAATATATTAAATTAAAACGAAAAGGAAACTTGTGCATGAATTATTTTTTGTGTTCACGTAGTTTAAGAAAAGATTAGAAAAAAATTCATTATGTTATCAATATATATAACTTAGTTGCTATATAAAAAGGATAAAATTTAAAATTGGAAGTTAAAACAAATATATCAAATAATGAGTGAAAAGATTATGAGAATTTATGAACTTATTGATAAAAAAATACTCTCAAATAAATAATAATAAAAAATATACAATAAAAAATTTATTTATATAAATTATATAAATATATAATAAAATTAATAATAATAATTTAAACAAATTTGGAGCGTTCAAATTTTTGAGTCCTAAGGCAATGGCCAAGCCTTAGAGCCGCCTCTGAATTGATGTTATATACTTAATTAGTGTATGCCACTTAGTATTTTGGCATTGATGTCGATCATTTCCCAATTTGACATTTTTACCATGGAGACAGTTGGCATGATTCATATAAAGTTTTATAAATTAAGTTGAAGGTACTTAAATTGACTCAAACAATGTCATTTTATGTATTGGGTGTTTGTTGAATTAATTAGCTAAAGACCTTGAAAAATAAATAAAGATGGAATTAATTAGGAGTGGATTGTGAAGGAGACAGTGAGACAATGCATGTTAGAGATTAGTTAGATAATTGAAGGTTTAATGTAAAAATGTGCTTGTCTTCTTTCACAACTTGGAAGATTCCACCCTTCTTTCCATATTTATATGTATGTCATTTACTCACTTTTGCTATTCATATAATCTAAAGACTAAATAGATTATTTTGATAAAGATAATTTTACTGCATTGATTTATATATATAAAAAAGTTTTCTGATCAAGTTCTCCAAATAAAGTAATACTATTTAAGCGGGTGATTATTATTCAACAAATAATTACATTATTTATACTGTTTTTTCACTCCCTATTTATTATGTGGTATTGTTTTTTTTTTTTTTTACCGAACATAAAATTATATTGTTATATATAAAAAATATTTAAATAATATATAATTTTAGAAACATAGATTCAAAACTCAAGTTTATATAATTAACTAGATAATGTTGCCCGTGCTATGCACGGGCCCAATAATATAAATGGTATATTTTGGGGCTAATAACCGAGTTTTTGAGGCGATTGTTTGCGTGGATAAAGGAATAAGTTTTTTTTATCACAAACCTGTACTTTCTTTGACGCTATTTATGGCATAATAAGACTACCCACATACAACATTTTTTAAATATTTTATGTTGTCAATTATCATGATTTATAGTATTTTTACG
>NW_006239449.1:272391-296796 GCF_000226075.1 Solanum tuberosum
AATCAGTGGAATTTTTTGTATTTTTTTTCAAATTTTTTTTTATGTTGTCAATTATCATGATTTATAGTATTTTTACGATAGAATTCTGAGAGTCAACCTATGTTATTATATAGCTTTTAAATTGGTAATTATTGTAATTTTTAATGCTTTTTAAGTCATTTGTAAATGATATATGTTGCTTCCTTAATTGGGACTTTTCCATTTGTGAGATATATATATATATTCTATATTATTTTAAAAGGGAGTTTAAAAGTCCCACAAGTATATATATAATATTCAAGATTGGGAAAAGTCCCAATCTTGAATATTATATATTATACTTGGGCCTAAACTCTCTTTTATAATATAGTAGAATGTAAATGATACATGTTGCTTCCTTAATTGGGACTTTTCCATTTGTGAGATATATATATATATTCTATATTATTTTAAAAGGGAGTTTAAAAGTCCCACAAGTATATATATAATATTCAAGATTGGGAAAAGTCCCAATCTTGAATATTATATATTATACTTGGGCCTAAACTCTCTTTTATAATATAGTAGAATGTAAATGATACATGTTGCTTCCTTAATTGGGACTTTTCCATTTGTGAGATATATATATATATATATATATATTCTATATTATTTTAAAAGGGAGTTTAAAAGTCCCACAAGTATATATATAATATTCAAGATTGGGAAAAGTCCCAATCTTGAATATTATATATTATACTTGGGCCTAAACTCTCTTTTATAATATAGTAGAATGTAAATGATACATGTTGCTTCCTTAATTGGGACTTTTCCATTTGTGAGATATATATATATATTCTATATTATTTTAAAAGGGAGTTTAAAAGTCCCACAAGTATAATATATAATATTCAAGATTGGGACTTTTCCCAATCTTGAATATTATATATTATACTTGTGGGACTTTTAAAAGGAAGTTTCTTCAATATTATAGTAGAATTTATTATATAGTAGAACTTGGGCATAAACTATATTTAGTTTGTAATGTAGACTTCTAGGTACTTAAAAATAATATCTGCTCCTATAAACATTACTAAAAGTTTACCATTTTTCTATAGAAAAATACTCTGCCTATTTTTTATTGTTCATTTTTTTTTCAATTGGTAGTATAATATTTCTTGTAATATTTTGTAAGACACAATAAATGTACATAAATTATTATACATTATATAACACTACAAATGTTTAGATCTTAGATTTGTTTTTATTGACTATAGTTTTGAAGGTTTCAAAACTATTCTAGAAGTATTAAAAATAAAATTAAAACTAGAGTATGTGAATTGTACAAACTGAAATTAGACAAATCAATAAGTAGAAAGTAATTATAAATTTACTATTTAAAAAAAAAAGTAAAATTTTGAAAAATAAGTACATAATAATTGATAAAAATAATTGACAATAAGTAAAAATTTCAAGGATAAAATGTGAATATCAATTATGTTATACAATAAGTTCAAAATGTAATTAGGGAGAAGTGATTACATATTCAAAAAAACGGTAGGAAGTATGCATTTTTTTTACGGCCTTTGTCTAACTAGATAAGTATTAACTTGAGGCTCACTAGACTTGACTCCGTAGATGGGCGGGTCTATATATGTGTGCTTGTTAGGTGTACTTGAGTTTTCTTTAGATGAAATGATAATATTTCACAGTTTATTTCAAAATAATAATAATAATAATAATAATAATAAATGCATAATTATTTATATTTCTGGTTATACTACTTTCGCTGAGTTGTTTTTAGTACATCAATAATACTGTCTACTAATAAGAAGTTTATATTATTTTGTGTGATGTACTAACGACAACAATTCCATTATAGTATAACGAATTGTATAACAATTCCAATATTATTATTTAAAATCAATTATTTTTTTCCTTTATGCAAAATATCTATGACATATATTTAATTTATGATATCTTGACTAGTCCTCTGGAAAAAGAATGGGACCCAAAATTGCAGAAGAATGAAACAACGGTTCCTTATCATACGCTGCCAAATTCTCTATTATTATTAGTAGTATTATTATCAGTATTATTATTATTATTATTATTATTATCCCCTGTGCAAAGAGAGAAGCGTCAACGGCTCACAATGAATTGTGCTAAATTCTTTCTCCGTTTTAATTTATTTATCTCATTTTAATGACATCAAATCTAAAAAATCAAGATTCTTATACATTTTTTTTAATTTAAAATTTAAAATACGTAATACAAAATTTTCATTTAATTTTTTAATTTTAAATATGTGAAAGTTAATTAAAAAATAAAAATAAACATTCTTTTTTAAACGGATTAAACAGGATCGAAAGCCTATGAACGGTTCATATAAAAAAGAAGCTCATGGTGAGTCCCTATCATTGGACAATTTGTTACTGGGCCCCACCCAGATGTCAGCCCATTTTAATGTTCATCCATCGTTCTATAATTCATTTTCTTCTGAAACTGTGACTTAAATTATGGTTTCAAAAAGAGGTAAATGTTCATTAATAAAGGTGTAAGACAAATTGTGTTACCACTGAATTGTACCTGGACTATGGTTTTAAAAGAGCGCAAGATTAAAGTAAGAATTCTGATTAGTAATTTTTTTAAAACGACTCATGTTTTTAGTATTTTTAGAACTTCATGGCATTATTAGTTTCCTAAATAATGTTTTCTTGGAAAATAAATAATTTCATATTTACTTTTTAATGTTTGGTGAGTAAGCAAGAGAACATTAATTATTCCAACACG
The DNA here is from genome assembly GCF_000226075.1 of Solanum tuberosum. Lineage (NCBI taxonomy): Eukaryota > Viridiplantae > Streptophyta > Magnoliopsida > Solanales > Solanaceae > Solanum > Solanum tuberosum. Next base: position 275,143 of record NW_006239449.1, read on the forward strand.
TTTTGGAGGTGGGTATAGATGGGAGAGTAAGGGTTTGGGGATGGGTTAGGGAGTTGGCTGGGTGGAGAGGAGACAGTAAACTTGAAACGTCACTTATGCAACTTATCATTTTCCTCATTTTTAAGGAGCTTGGCTTCATAGAAAAAATATTTTCCTCCTCCATACAGCGAAATCACATATGTGAAATTTAGAACAGATAATATGTACACAACTTTATCCCTACTTTGTAAAAATATATATAAGTGTTTCATATATTATATGATTTCATAATTTAGTTCTGATACGAAATTAATAACGAAAGGGATTACAGAAAATGGCATAGTGACAAGTGATAATAAATGTGTTACAATTTTCTTTAGTTCTTGTTTATCAATCATCATTATTTGACAAAAAAAATAATAAAATAATAATAAATGTGTTACAGCATCATGATTTTTGCTCCACTAAAATAGGTGCAGGGGTCCAAGAATTCGACTCCTATCAATTGTTGTATCCAACTGAATTTAGAAATAAAAAGAACAAAAATATTTACATGGTCACGTTTCAAAATATTAATCCTTTCAAAAAAATGAATTTGTTTTAAAATATTTGATTACAATATATATATATGATAGAAGTAGGTAATATTCATAACCAAATGGAGATACAATAATACAGCCTTTTATTCAGAAATTGTTAAGTATTTGTTTTTGTCCCACCAACCAAACGACTTGTATGTACAAAACATTTTAACCCAAAAAAAAAAAAAAAAAAAAAAATGGGCCTAAAGAGGCCTTTTACGTGAATCAGCCAGCCGTCTCTCGTGATTGAGATTATTACGGTCCAAACAGACAATGGGCTTCAAAGCCCATTTCTTCGTTTTTGTGTCGTTTGGTTTGAATACAAGTTATGCTAGAATTAGTTATACTGGAATAGTTATTCTGACATTATTTCTTATTGATTGTTTGGTTTGTTGTACTAAAAATAATAATCATTGCATACTTCCTAAAAATAAGTGGTTTGATTACAAAAATACCTCTTATTTAGCTTTTTGTATATTTTTTTCGTAGAGTTTTAGTTAAAACTCAATTTAACTACCCAATTCATCCAAGATAGAAAAACAACCAAAACTATAACTAAAACAACAGCTAAAGCGGGAGTAAAATTTCAGTAAATATTCACTAAAATATTTGTCAAAACTGAAACAAAAGCTTTGCATCAAAGCAATAGAAAAAGCTAGTTCATTTGGCAAAGGAACAATAGGCCTGAAATAACATAAACTTGCATCTTCATACTAACCCAGAAACTTGACCAAAATTGCAGCAATCCCTACAACAAACCAACCAAAACAACAACTAAAACAACAGCTAAAGCGGGAGTAAGTTTGAAGGGTAGTTTTGTCATTTAATAAGTTTATCCCATCACAAATTGTGATGGGATTATTATACCACCCCTTGGGAGGGATAACTTATCATGGTACTATTTATTAATACTGTAATAAGTTATCCCAATCTTCCCAACCAAACACCAAATTAAGTGCCACTAAATATTTATCCCAAAACTATTTATGTTTACCCTTCACACCAAAAGACCCCTAAGTTCTTCTATTATTTATAGACTAGAGTTGTTCAACATGAAAAATATATATAACAATTAACAAAAACTAATACAAGAACTTCAAACACCCATAATTTCGTGTGTAGTGAGTTCAATCTTAAAGTTTAAATTTTAAATCTGCCTCCATTTACAATATAGTTCATATCACACAAATCAACTTATTTTCCACAACACTATTTGCAGCAGAGATGTTCTAAAGAAGAGAAATAATTGATTTGTATTAGTCTATTTATTTGTCATTTTCTATTGTGATAACAGAAAAGGCAACCCCATGTTTGATCTTCTAGAGTTTCAAAAAATTTCTGTTCCCCCAAAACTCCTTATCTCCATTGTTAAAGCAGCTATAGTCCAAACTTTATAAGGTTACTATTAGTAAAACTGAAGTTGCAACAAACACAAGGATAAGCCAAGATCCAACACTATACTAAGACATTTAAGTATGGATACATAATCATATATATATATACTCCAACACTATGATAGATAAATATCTACGAGTTTAAATTCACAATGTAATAAAATTTTAAATTTATAATAGCAGCCAGTAAATCATACTAAAATGGGAAAATTTATGCAGAAAAAATTATAATATATCCATGCGGAGCGCGGCGGATCGGATTTATGCGGATCAGTGAGTGGGGTGGATTGAATTTTTTTAAAAAAACTATTATGCTGGGTGAGGCGGAGCCGGTTGACATTTCTATAGGTTAAACTTAAACCACCCTGAAACTCCCCGATATCGCTTCATTGCCTTGAATTTTTTTTTATACAATATTTGGTTTGGTGTACTAAAGATATTATGCATTATATAATTTTTTAGAAAAAAATATTTGTTTATAAAAATACCCTCCACAAATATAGTGGGAAGGATGTATAAAAAGTTTTTGAGGGCAATTGTGTCTTTAATAATGCTAATGTATGTATTAGAACCCATTGCATTACTAATGCATAGAAATTCGTGCATGATATTTGTAATACACTCTCTAATACACAATAGGGTGTATTACTACTAATACAAGCATTAGTTATATATACATTAGCAAAGTGTACCAAACAAGGTACTAATAATATACCAATGTGATGAATTGCTTATCAGCTGGCACCATAATCTTCTCTCTGATAAATTCATGCAAAATTGATTTTTTAGAATAAATTAATTAATTTTATGTACACTAAACATGATTGTTCACCTAATGATAATTAGTGTCTAATTGCACATATAAAATGAAAAATATCAAGGCCGTCGGATTACCTATTGTAACAATTTTAAGTTTACGCATTTTGAATTTTAGAAAAAAAACAACTTACGAGTTTTGGATAGATAGTTCATACATATCACACCGTCAAATCAAACATCTCTAGATTAATGCAACATTGTTCAAATGCTAAGTTATCTACTGCTGATTAACTAATTCATTAGTTAGTTACCTCGATGATTAATGTGCTGGAAATATTCAGTTAGTGGGTTAGGATATATTGTAATTTCATCTCTATAACTATATATATAAAAGCTGATGCTGATGTCATATTCCACCACTTCACCGTTTAAATTCGGCATCGGAATAGGGGAGAAGAATCTAGAGTTATGGAGAACTCTAGAAACCCCTAGATATTTTCGAGAATGTTTTAGAATTCCCTAGAAATTGTAGAGAATTCTAGAATGTGTACTAAAGTGTAAATATTGTAGGGACTTGTAAAGTAATTATTATTTACACTTAGTCTCTTAGGGAGTAGTATAAATAGAGGGCATCTCATTTGCAAAATCATCAACCAAGTTGTAAAGTATCAAGCAAATACAAAGCCTTCTTCCAAAATCTTCCAAGTTTTTCTAAGTCTTTCTTTACATTCTTTTAGCGATCTTAGTTTCAAAGGCTTACTTGAGCTTACAAGATCTTGAAAGAATAGTGAGTAAGTTATCGAATGCGGCACGACGCTTTAGTGAGACTCTAAGTCCGTGACAGTAAGCTTCCCTCATGTAACACAATTCATTTTCCAAATCGATTATATCTCCTCCTCTCTTGCTCTTGTTTTTTCTTCCAATACTTCATCAATGCAATATCATATGTCTCGGAATATTTTGATTGAATTTTGATTGAACTGTAACTAAAACTCCAGCGCTCCCGCTTCTATGATTAAAATACAAGATAACCACGCACAAACTTGTAAGTCAGAATTGATCAGTATTATTCAATGGAACAACATCTAGGATCTTGATTTTCTTGAAATCGAAAGTTTGTACAAGAGTTGTTTGCAGCCATGGCTAAATTACTTGAAATATTACAAAAAAATCAGTAAAATTAATATTGACGTGAAATTGGATTACGAACGAAATGACATTCAAACTAATCAAATACCGGTCTCGATGGGTGCAACGAATAAAGAATACTGGAAACAATACAAGAAAATTTCATGATCAAGCCAGCCAGTTAGTTGCATTCCAAAGCTTGTTAGTACTATTTATGATAATACAAGCAATGACAAAACAAAGAGTACAAAAATTTCTGTACAATAAAAACACTTGTATCAACTTACTGCATCTTCTCTTTAAGATAAGAATAGATTTCCTCTGTTGTTCACGTCCAATTAAAATATATAGGGTAATCGCTCGAAATATTTCATCGATTAATTTCAAGTACAAGTTTTTCATCAGTAATAAGATACCTCCTGTCATCGCCGATTGCCATTCAAAGCCCAAATTTTACTCCTTAATACACCATTGCGTTTATTGAAGAATCATCCTCCTTTAGCTCTAATTTAGCAATTTTGTAGCAAATTTCCTCATGCTAGAAGTAGCAAATGAAAGAAACATTAAAGATTCTTCAAAATTGAAATGAATGTTTTGATTATCTAATCTTGGCGCTAGTAAAATCTGTATTCGATTAATAAATCCTTTTGTAAAGTAGGTCTTTATATAGGGTGTGTTTGGTATGAAGGAAAATGTTTTTCAATTTTCTCATGTTTATTTGGGTAAAATATTTTCTAAATCAACTCATTTTCCTCAAATTTAAGGAAAATGACTTCCCTTAAAAAATTAGGGAAAACATTTTCCAAAAACTTTCCTCCAACTTCAAATTACAATTTTTTTTGGATGAGATGTTTTACGTTAAAAATTTGGATCAACCCGAAAATAAAATACTCTAATCTACTCTGCGAATCTAGCAATAATCAACATAAATTACTTATAATATATGTCACATTGATTAAGTATGTCATTCAAATATTACTACAGTTAATTTCTGAAAATTAATCAGTATCCTCATGTCAACAAATCATTTATATCTATCAACAAGTGTTGTGATGGATTGGTAAGTACTCAATCATCTTTAACTAGAGGTCTCGTGTTTGAGTCCCCTGGATATGGAGTCACCTTTGTTAGGGAGCATTTTAGCTCCAATATGGGACTTCCCAATGTGAATCCAAATTTAATCGGGTTTTAATATGGGTACTGAACACCAAATGAAAATAAAAAAAAATAAAAATCATCCATGCCGCCTTGCCAGTCTAAGAGTTAGAAGAAGTAAAGCATCTTGTTGCATAGTTAATTAGTAATTAATAGTTGATTAAGACCTAATTAAGTTTGATTTAATAAACAAACTTAGGTCGTAGTTAATTCATACTATCCTTATCTTTTCCTAAAAAGCCCCTTTTAGAAGCAAAACTTTGCAATTAGAGAATTAGACAGAATGTTATAATTGCTTTAAGACATGATTTGATTAACTAGGCCGAATAACATAATGTCTTGAATCCTATTGCCTTCTATTTCCGTCAAATCGCCTGGCCTCCCTCGATTATTGGGAATCAAAGATCAAAAGACTTTCCTTTAATTCATTTAAAATTTTGATCGTTTTAGAGCATGCTCAAAAGAAAAAAGAAAAGTATATTTATCTTTTATTTTTCTACGACTTAATATATCAATTTATTAATTTATCAAAATTATATTTACAATTTTAGAGTCCATCAAATTTACAATTTTTTAGGGTGTTGTTAAAGGGGAGAATGTTTCCCACTAATCCATCAAACAGTTTGATTAGAGCTGTCAAAAAGGGCCAAAGAATTTGAAGGGCTAGGACGGGCCAACCCTTCATTTGGAAGGGCCTAAAAAATTCTCAACCCAGCCCAACCCTAGAAGGGCCGAGGGCTGGGGTGGGCTAGCCCTTTTTTTTTCATTTTTTTCTTTTCAAACTTATAATTCTATAACATCAAGAAAATGAGAAGATTTTCAAATCAAATATGGCAAACAATAGTGTTGTTTCAATAACACTAGCAAAAAAATCTAGTGTAATTAGCATGTATCTCGCATACCAGATACGCTAGCGAGATAATAGAGTGACAAGCAAGATGTGAGTGAAGTGAGGGCGCGAGATTTGTCTATGTATCCGAGATACATGCAAATCTACTTGGATAGAGTGTATCTAGAATAAATTAACCTAATTTTGAGTCTATATATTCCGAGATACATGTATCTGGACGTACCAAAATCTGGTAAGATTCATAATATTACAACATAGTGTGTATTTAAGTAATTAGATTATATACTAGTGAGATTATTGTAAGTTATCCTTAAATAAAAAGTTTTGGTCCATGGGCTGACCCCGGCCCTGCCCCAATCAAGTCTCAAGGGCCAAGGGCTTATAAGCTCTAATTTTAAATGGGCTTGAAAATTTCTAACCCAACCCTACCCCAATAACGGGTTGGGTTGGACCGGCCCCATAGGCTAAGCCCGTTTTGACAGCTCTAAGTTTGATAATGTAAATAATTAAGCAAATAAATATCCTTTAGAGATTATTTTTTTTAAAAAAAGAAGCAAATGGAGGCCAGAGATGTGGGCTTCTAAGCCGCCCTCAAGCCCAATCATTCATTAAATTGGCCCACTCGATGGACCGACCCAATTATACTTTAACAAACTCTGTATAGCAGGTAAAGTGCATGCATACCCAAGAGGCCGAGACGTCTCTAATTAACTTGTGTATGTTTTTTTTTTTACATGTGTATCTACTTTGGAATACCCGAGAGATGTCTCTAATTAATTTGTGTATGTCTTTAATCTTAATAAAGTCTAACTTGAAACATTGTATACAAGGTTTTATCTTTAGATAAAAATGAATGAACTTCAGTCATATGTAATTTCAGACATTGTGTATGACGTTTGATTTTTACAAATCTAACTCAACACATCACATATCTAAAGTGGTATGAGTACAAAATTCTAAAAACATGAATACAAATTAAATTGCTATGTCAACATCTACAAACTAAAAATGTTAAGGTCTAACCATCTCAAGATTAATTTCTGAAGCAAGATTATTTCTTTAACTAATAATCTTAATCACCACTATTTGAAGTTTTTGACATAATTAAATCATTTAATGACATTGTCCACTCCTTGCCATTTATATCTATCAAAAATCTAAAAGTTTCATGGATAGCAATATTGTGAGTACATAACATTATTGAGTTAGCTACTTCAACCAACTATTTTAACAAGTGGCAAAAGAATTTTGTAGTATATATAATTGCCCTGATTTTTATTCTTATAATATTGAGCAATAACATGGGATATCTTTATACTTGACTCGAATTGTTAACTGCACTCTTTTACCTATGACGTTACCAACTGATTACTTAAATCGAAACAAACCTAAATATAAGGATCTCTCGGACTATTTTACCTAGATCAAAGTTTAAAATATGGGGTGCAAGCTCAATGATTTTGTGCATGTAGTTGTGAGATATTAATTGTGTGGTTTCTTTTATGAGGAAAAAAATAAAATAAAAAAGAAGTGGTTTCTTTTGCTTCCTTTTGCTTTATAACGAAAATGTTGGCCCCTTTGTTGTCTCCATCGCGGTCACAAATATCATATCCGAAAAATATTTTATTTGCATTAAATATTTATATTATTTTATATCAAAGGATGTATATATATTCAAAGTTAATTATAAATGAATAAGTAATATGTACTTTTCCTTAAAATTATATTATTTAATTTGCTATAAAATCGCGGGGTATTATTAAAAAGAAATTCCACTACAAGAGAGTGCTGTTTAGGTTTAAGAATTGCTTACTTTACTGGGGAGGGCTTTTCAGAAACTCAAAGAACAAAACAATACTCCCTCCATCCCATTTTATATGATGTACTTTGATTTGGCACAAACTTTAAGAAAAATGGAAAAGACTTTTAAAACTTGTGGTCCAAAATGAATGATAGAAATTTGTGTGGTTGTAAATCATTTCATTAAGGGTAAAAAAGACATTTTATAGGCAAATTGTTACTTAAAATAGAAATGTGTCATTCTTTTTGGGACTGACTAAAAAGGAAAGTAAGTCATATAAATTCGGACAGAGGGAACAGTATTTTATTGAAATATTGTAAAATAAAAATCAATATAACTAGTTACTACTATTAAAGATTATGGTATAGTAATAAAAGTTTATGCATCTGTAATTAAAGATTTTAGATTTGAAATCTGAAATGAAATTGTCTTCGATATGACCCCTTAATAAAAAAAAAAAGGTGATTTTTATTACAAATTTAAATTAATCATGCCTTAAAATAAAATATGAATAAAAAACAAAAGGAGGTAACATTGATCCGACCATTATGAGCCCACCATAATAATAATAATAATAATAATAATAATAATAAAAAGATACAGTACTGCATGTTTTTCTTGTGAGAGTTTCTTAGTTTGTAAGGAAGCAGGTGGGTGTCCAATAAGATATGAACACCTAGACATAAGTTTTCTCATTAAGAAATAAAATAAAATATATTTAAATTATAACACGTGTCCCATAGAAAATAACGGTCCAGATTTATTTAGTTAACCTAATAATTTAAGGAAAAACTATCTAATTAAACATACTTCATTATAACATATACTTTTTTATCACTAATTAAAAGTTTTCTATCATAGATTGAATTAAATATACTTAGATATATGTATTTTTGCTACCACACATTAGATACATAAGAGAGGGGCGAACGAGATTTGTCATATTTGTCTGATACATATGAATTCACTTAGATACAATGTATCTAAAACAAATTACACTTAAATTTGACCTTATATATATACGAATCTGAAGGCACCAAAATCTGATAAAATATATAATATTACAAATTAAAATTTATCTAAGTAATTAGGTCATTCATTAACTAGCAAGATTTGTGTAACTTCTACTTATACCATATTCAAAATTATTATAACCATTGTTCTAAACACTATGAAATATTGTAACCACTTGTACTAAACACAGAAAGAAAAAAAATACTGTTACATAACCTAAACTGTCTCTCAATCGATAAAACAAAAAAAAGAACAACAATATATATATATATAAAATTATTAATCTAAAAGAAGCTGCACTCAAAAAAATTAAATTATTCTCATTTATTAGTCACGCAGCTTGGAAAAACAATATTAAGAAATTTATTGGTATCTTTCAATGAAGCCTAAAAAGAAAAAGTGAAAACGACAAGCATCTATTTCAACCATTAACAAAAAATATATACTTGTATGTATAGCCTATATATATACTCCCACGTTACCCCTAAAATCCCCAGAATTTCAAAAACAAAATCATTTCCTTAATCAAAACTCATTTGAATAAGCATGGAATCCTTAAATTTCCACAACATCAAATCAGAGAAAGCAAATGCCATGATAAGGTACAAAAAACGTCAAAGAGTAACAATGTTGTTTCGATTCATCGAATTCTGTATATTTTTCGTCGTAATCTCAAGATTTTCCACTCAAAAATTACCAGAGGGATTTGATGTCACCTTCATTAGTCCGCGATTCGTCTTTGTCCTTATAAACGCCATTGTTATCATCCTCTTCTTCAAATCAGGACAAGATGGTTCCATGGACAACGTTAAATTCGATTTGTATGATGAGTACATGCAAAAATATTCGATGAACAAAGAGGCGTATTATGAAGAGAGCAAAAAACAGAGCATTGTAGCAGAAAGACGATTAGAAAAGAGAATTCATCGAAGTCACTCGGAAAACTCTTTATGTTTGCCTCATGATGAGAGAAAAAGAATGATGAGGTCCGCTACAGTTGGATGCTTGAAAAATATAGACACTGACACTGTAAAACCAACAACCTCATATCCAGAGGATGGGATGAGCAATGTCGAATTCAGGAAAACTATTCAGGCCTTTATTGCAAGACAACAAAGATTATTGAAGGAAGAAGAGTTAGATATCTTGAAAAAATATCACTAGCACATTAGGTGAATAGTTAAGAAAACAAATGTAAGTTTATAGCTATTTCCATTAACTATTTAAAAAAAATAAAATTGTAGTATATTTAAAGTTAACTTGCATAAATCCAGGAGCTAATTACTTATATACACTTTAGTTAGTAATCTTACGTATCTTGCCAAGTTTTGGTACCTTCAGATACATGGGAATAAAATTAGGTGTAATTTGTTCTAAGATACATCGTATCCAAGCGAATTCATATGTATACAAATCTCGCTCGCCACTTTCTCATGTATCTGATAACTGAGCTAAATATATGTAGTATGTACTTAGTGTAGTTCGCATGTATTTGAGATATATACTAATCTCGTTCGCCTCCCTCCCCGATCTCGCTCGCTAGGGGTGTGCACTATTCGAATTAAACCGAATAACCAAACCAAATCAAACCGAAATTTTATTTGGATTGATTTTTTGGTTTTGGATTAATAAATTACTTTATTTGGTTTTTTGGTTTGGTTTCAGATTTAAAAAAATAAAAACCGAATTATCTCTCTCTATATATATGTGTGTGTTTAGGTTTAGAATTAAGTTGGAGTTAACCACTTTGTCCCTTTTTGGTTATTGCCTTTCACGATGATTACGTTTATATTTTATGCTTGAACATCTATATATATGTATACTTGTAAGTATTGTGTTTTAAGTTTTTCTTATGATTTATATTAGAAAGTATATTTAAGGGATTCAATATTATTACTTTGGTTATGTTAGTAATTATTGACATAACCGAATAACCAAATCGAAAAAAGCTTAATCGAATAGAGGAAAACCAAACCAAATTTATTTTGAATCGGATTGGGTTACACTTTTACAAAACCAAAAACCCAAAAATCCAAACCGAAAAACCGTATCGCTTGCCTCTCTTCCGATTTTTGTGTATCTGGTAGCAAAAATACATGTATCGAAGTGTATTTTGCTCAATATATGTAATATTTTAAAACTCTTAATTAGTGATAAAATATGTAATATTTTAAAAATATAGGTAATAATAATATTTGTTTTAGTGAAATATATCTAATTATATATTTTTCCCCATATTTAATTGCCATGATTTTTATTCTTTTAATATTGAGAAGATAATTACTAATCAAATCTAAAAAAATCAAAAGGTGAAAATATGGGGACAAGTTCAATGATTTTGGCCGTGTAATAGTGAGATGTTAAAAGTGGGAATTGTGTGGTTTTTTTAATGAGAAAAAAATAAATTTAAAAAGAAGTGGTTTCTATTGCTTCCTTTTGCTTTATAACGAAATGCTGCCCCTTTGACGGTCTCAAATATCATACCGGAAAGTTCTTTCATTTGAACTAAATGTTCACATTATTGTTTTAAAATTTCAATGCTTAATATTATATCTCTTCCGTTTCAATTTATGAAACACTATTTGATTAGATACAAAATTTAAGGGAAAAAAAAAAGACTTCTTAAAATTAGTAGTGTTGTTGATTTAAGAGTTGATAACTTTATTGGGAAAACCTTTGCCGAACTCAAAGAACAAAGCAGTCTTTATTGAATTATTACAATTATAATATAAACATAAAAATTAGTCTGACCGGTAAAGATTTAGGTATGATTGTAAATGTTATTATATCTCTAGTTAAAGATTTTAGATCTGAGCTTTTGAAATGAAATCGCTTCAATATGGATACTATATTTTAATTGAATTTTTTTATACAAATTTAAATTAGTCCAGTTTTGAAAAGACTAAAGTAAAATACTAAATATACAAAAAGTAAGATTGAGGGAGTTATTCGAATAGCAAATTTCACTCAATTTCAATTTTAAGATTATGAGTTTGAATCACCGGTGAGGAGACATAAAAGAAATAATTGATCTGACAATTCTTTATATATTTTTTGTGTAACTTTTATAACAAAAAATAATAGTAGGAGAACTGGCATGCGGCAAATAACAATTTCTTAGTTTGTAAGGAAGGAGGGTGGGGTTTCCAATAAAATATGTACACTTGCAAATATATTAACTAACACATATATTATGGGAAGTTTCCATGTCTCAAGTAAGCTTATTAAAAAAGGGAAAAAAATAATTATTACCCAGTACAGACCGTACAGTATGCTAATTAAGCATATATTTAACAATTATTACAAGTACAGTGTGCTAATCATACTTACCTATTTTGGCATGTTGCTTTACCCTGATAATACAAGGTATTATTTGGACAATTATTAGTTACTATAAAAAAAGTTAAATTAATATTTGATATTCATATATGACTTCCACGAATATATCTGATTAGAAGAAAACTTAATATTTCTCTAAATTCAATTTGTTTGTCTTACTTTACTTTGTTTTAAAAAAAAGTGTCTCTTCTAGTTTTTGGTAACTCTTTAATTCTAACTTTTCATATTATATGTTTAAAATCATAAAATTAAATGACATTTTAATGCACTTAGTTTTCGTTTAAAATATAGTATTTAAAGTTTTTTTTACTTTCTTAGACTTTTAGTAGACAAACAACTTAAAACAAATGAATTACTAATAACAATTTCAATACACAAATTGAAAAAATTATCATTATTGAAGGTTATAAATATATTTGGTAGACGTGAATATAGAACACATGTAGAAGTGTGCATACTTTATCTAACAAATAAAGGTCATAAACATATAAAATTATTAATCAGAAAAAGATGCACTAGAAAAAAGATAGTAATACTATTTTCATGAATATAGTCACGTAGCTCGGGAAAGATATTATTAATCTCTTTGAATGTAGCCTAAAAAAGCCTATAAAGAAAAAGATAAAAGTGAAAACGACAAGCATCTAGTTCAACAATTAACAAAAAATGAGAAAGAAGAAGACTTGTTAGCTATATATACTCCCACATAAAATCCCCAGAATCTCAACAACAAACATAAAAGATCCTTAATCCAAATTAATTTTTGGTTTCGAGTGAAAATAATATACATGGAATCCTTAAATTTCCACAACATCAAATTGGAGAAAGCAAATGCTATGTTAAGATACAAAAAGCGTCAAAGAGTGACAATGTTCATCGTTTTCTGCATATTTTTCACCATAATCTCAAGATTTTCTATTCAATTGCCACTCTCGACAGATTATGTCAAGGGATTTGGTGTCACCCTCATTAGTCCTCGATTTGTCTTTGTTCTTGTAAACATAATTGTCATCATCCTCTTCTTCAAATCAGGACATTCATCTGCCGCGGACAACGTTAAATTCGATTTGTATGATGAGTACAAGCAAAAATATTCGATGAACAACGAGGCTTGCTGTAAAAAACAGAGGAAACAGAGCATTTTGGTTGAAGAGGCTAATTGTGAACAGAGCATTACTAATTGTGAACAGAGCAAGAAACAGAGGAAACTGGCAGAAAGGCGATTAGAAAAGAGAATTCATCATAGTCATTCGGAAAACGTTTTATGTTTGTCTCATGATGAGAAAAAAACTAGAAAAGTAATTATCAGGTCAGCTACAGTTGGATGCTTGAAAAATATAGACACTGACAGTGTAAAACCAACAACCTCATATCCAGAGGCAAATTGTGAACAGAGGAGAATTTTGGTTGAAGAGACTAATTGTGAACAGAGCAGTGTAGCAGAAAGGCAATTAGAAAAGATAATTCATCGTAGTCATTCGGAGAACTCTTTATGTTTGCCTCATGATGAGAAAAAAAGAATGATGAGGTCAGCTACAGTTGGATGCTTGAAAAATATAGACACTGACAGTGTAAAACCAACAACCTCATATCCAGAGGCAAATTGTGAACAGAGGAGAATTTTGGTTGAAGAGACTAATTGTGAACAGAGCAGTGTAGCAGAAAGGCAATTAGAAAAGATAATTCATCGTAGTCATTCGGAGAACTCTTTATGTTTGCCTCATGATGAGAAAAAAAGAATGATGAGGTCAGCTACAGTTGGATGCTTGAAAAATATAGACACTGACACTGTAAAACCAACAACCTCGGATGGGCTGAGCAGTGTCGAATTCAGGAAAACTGTTGAGGCATTTATTGCAAGACAACAAAGATTATTGAAGGAAGAAGAGTTTTCAATTTCAACATAAGAGATAGAAGATAAATACAGATATCATGGAAGAAATAACAGAGTTTTAACTAGCACATTATGTGATCGGTTTTTTTTTTGAGAAAACAAATGTAAGTGCATTCACAATATCAATTTTGTCACTTTGGACGATCATATGTTCATGTGCGTGCTGATTGAATGGCACTGTTAATTAAAACATGAGAATCTTCAATTCAGACAGAAGTGTGTCGTAATGGAAATCGAACTTGATCACTTCCATGGAAAGAAAAAGAAAAGTTTCACCATACAATACTTAAAAAATTAGGTAACTTGTACCTTATTTAGTGTTATTTTGAAATAAATTTTCGATAAATGAAATTTGATTAATTAAATTGATCAATGAACATCAATTAAGTATTTAGTTTTCTTATATTGATTAAATTCATATTTTCAAGACTAATAACTCTCAAGATTAAAATAGAAAAAAATAATGTCTTTTTAAAATTAATTTGTGAAATGACAAGTATGTAGAAACATCTATTTTCTCATTAAGAACAGCGTATAAATAGAAATGTATGGAGATGGGGGAGTAATATGAGAAGAAACTTCTATTGTTTTATTTTTTAAAACTTATGGTAGAAGTGTTCACGTTTTTTTTTAAAATGATAGAAATGAAAATAATGAAGGTTACTAAAAAGTAGAAAGTAATTAATTTCGTTTTCTCTTTCTTCTTCTTAGTCTTTTTTATTTTTTTTAAAGTTCGACAGAAATTAGGTAAAGTCTAAGAAGACGGCTAGAGTAAAGGTAATACAACTATTGCTCTAAGTTTCAACACAATTTTTTACAAATAAATTCTTAGAAATGTTGATTTTCACTTTATTAAAAATATTATGATAAATAAAACTGTCACTAAATATACTTTTTTCAGTTAAAGCTACACTATTTCTTTTATTTTAATTTATGTAAAGATAAGTAATTATAGATGTAGATCAAGCAAATAAGGTTTTTTTATGATACTTTTGTTCAAGGAAATGAGTAATAGAACAAATTGTAAGAAGAACTATTGTATTGAATCGAACTCTTATACATGGTCATTTATTAATTTGAAATTCATAATTTATTTCTAAATATTTACAGTATATTATTAAATAAATGTATCTTTCAAATATTACTATTTAAAAAAAAAATTCTTATTACTATAAGATCTAAAGGACGCATAAAACGCGTACGCTAAGACTTATTTTATTAAAATGTCATTATCTAAGAGGTTGGTTTAATAAACGAACAAGGTCTTAGTTAATTGATTGTATCTATATCTCTTCCAATAAAGTTTGCACTTAGAGATGATTATAATGTTAAACTATTGTTAGGATAGAAAAAGAAATTAATCTTGCCTTTTTTCTTGTATTTTTAAAAGTGAAAATTTTATAAATGACATATATAAGACTAATATTCTCAAGTTATGACAGTATAATAATACTTTCAAGTTGTAACAATAAAAAATTTCAGGTCGTAACAATTTATTAAAAAATAGAGTTTTAAAATAATAGTAAAAAATAATTTTTAAAAATTATTAAAAGGAAAAAACGGATAAAGTTATATTAATTAATTTGAATACATTAAGGATAATTGATAGTTGCCATAAATTTAGGAAATTCAAAACAAAGTATGAATATTTGTTTTCCTTTTTTTACTCAATCAGTTAACAGTAATTCAAAAAGCAGATTCTTTTTTAGTAGTAATTATGGATATGTTAGTAGTAATTAATTTTAAATTCATTAATGATAATTAATATGTGCCATAAAATTAGGAGATTCATAAAAAAAGGAATATTTGTTTTCCATTTTTTACTCAAATCAATTAAATTTCATTCAAAAAACATATTATTATTATTTTTTTCAAACGTTTATCTCTCCTCTCAATTTTTTCTGTAATTTGTCATCAGTCACAACTAGTTTCAGTTGATTTTATCCAATAATTTTCATTTGTGTTGTAATGGACGACTTCTTATCAATATTAATAAACACATGGTGATAGATGGGATCTTTCAGATTGGTGTTCTTTGCAATTTTTTATTTGTATTATTATACAACTCAAGCTTAAAAAAAATAATTAAGAACAATGATACTGGAAAGAAGTTTTTGGATTTTGGTTGTGTATAATAGAATTTAATTGTGACGTTTTTGGTATGAACACTCTTTTTTTTTAGATTACATAATATTTGTTTGAAAATGCAAAAGATTTTGGTATGAATTTTTTCTAATTTATGGTTTCTGGTAAAAATAAATTACATAGAATTTATTTCTAATTGGTATACTGGTCATACCATTTTTTTTGTACAATTTTGGACTTATATTTGAATGAATTGTGTATATTGGTTACTTAAAAAATTATTCAGATTTTGTTTGTGTATAATAGTTTTAATTATGACTTATGAACATTACATAAAATTTGTTTGAAATTGGTATATATTTTGGTATGAACATTCATTTTTCTGTATGTTTCTGGTTAAAAAAATTACATAATTTTTTTTTGAAATTGGTATACTGGTTATATCATGTTGGTACGATTTTGGCATTATATTGGAATGAATTTCGTATACTATTTATCTAATAAATGACAATTAATTGTTAGAAGTATTATTAATTTTTTGATATGGTTCTGGTATAAAAATTGACGTAAATTTTGTATGAAACTGGTATAATAGTAAGATCAAATTTGTATGAAAATTTATAATTTTTATGGCACGAATGTGGTATAATTCAATTTCTATTTTTGGCATTATATTGGTTGGAATTGTGCATAATACTGGGATGAAATTGATATACTGTTTATTTAATAAAAGATAATTGCTAGTTATAAATTGTATGATTTCGTTTTTTTTTTGCATGAATCTGGTATGAATCAGTGTTTACTTTTGGCATGAAATAGGTATAAAAAGTATGCATAAAAATGGTATGAAATTTTTATATTGATATAACATATATATAAAAGTTATTTGTACTTTTGTATCCTGTAATACCGACACAATAATTTATGATGGAATAGAAAAATATTCAATTCAAAAAGTGTCGGAGCATAAATTATTGCCGCCTGTTTCAAAAAGAAATGTAGGAAGACCACAACTTGAACATTGGAAATGGCTTGCTGATGTGAAGCTCAAGAGGTCTAAGGTTACGTGTAGTACATGTCGTCAAGAGGGACACAACAGGATGACATGTTCAAATTACCCTGCTGGAAAAAAAAGACATAATTTTTTTTTTTGATTTGGTCGTTTTATTGTGACAAACTCATGTTTTTTATTTATTTTGTCTTTTAAGTTAATGAATTATAATTTCATACTCCCTCCGTCCCTTTTTAGTTGTCCACTTTAGAAATGACACACAGATTAAGGCAACAATGATTAGCACAGTGAAGTTACAATTTTATCCTTATGACAACTTTTCAACTTCAAAATACAACCACTTATTTGAATTCAAGTGAAATAAATTGGAGGGAAACAACATACACTTTTACAATTTTCAAGAAGTGTAAATAAGGGTATAATAGGAAAAAATTTGTTGTCCTTTCTTGATTTGTCAAAATGGACAACTAAATAGGGACAACTAAAAAAGGAAATATGGACAAGTAAATAGGGACGGAGGGAGTAACATTTATTATGTGTACTAGCCAACCTAAAACTAGTTAATGTTGTATCCAATTTGTATACATTTGGTATCGAACTGATATTCCATTGAAAAAATTGAAAAAACATGAAATTGAGATTTCAAACGAATTAGCTAACCTAAAACTAGTTAATGTTGTACTCAATTAACATACATTTGGTATCTAACTGATATTCAATTGGAAAAATTGAAAAAATACGTAATTGAGATTTCAACTAAATTAGTCAGCCTAAAACTAGTTAATTTTGTACCCAATTGACATACATTTAGTATCGAACTGATATCCCATTGGAAAATTTGAAAAACCAACATGTAATTGAGATTTCAACAGAATTAGTCAGTCTAAAACAAGTTAATGTTATATCCAATTGATATACATTTGGTATCTATCTGATATCCCATTGAAAAAATTGAAAAATCAACAAGTAATTGAGATTCAACCAAATTAGATAACCTAAAACAAGTTAATGTTGTATCCAATTGGTATCCATTTGATACCTAACATATACCTCACTTGAAAATAGAAAAAAAATGTAATTGATGTTAAACTGGTATCCAACTGGAAAATTTAAGCTCTACTTGTATCCAATTGGTATTTAATTAGTATCAAACTGGTGTCCAATTGGGTATCAAATTGATATCCAACTAGAAAAACTAAGTCTATTTGTATGAAATTGGTATCTAATTGGTATTCAGCTGAAAATACAACATATAATTAAGATTTTGACTGAATAAGTCAATCTAGACTAATTAACATTGTATCCAATTGGTATCCATTTCGAAAACCTAATTGTAACAATGTATACAATTGATATCTAAATAGAATTTTAAGATATTTAATTCTTATTACTTTGTATATGCAGTTTTTTTCAAACTAAAATCTCAATCTAAAACTGGCTACTGTATATATCCAATTTGTATCCAGGTTGAAAAATATGACTAATACTGCATGAAATTGGTATCCAGCTGGTGACCAACTTTTAGCCATCTGGGTTTAATTAAGCCTAACAATGTATATTTATATACTCAACATAAAACATACTCTTCATTTTCAAATATCATGAACGAAAATCAATAAAATTTGTTTAATATTGCATAGTAACAATAATGCATAGTATATATTATTGCCAAAAACTGAAGCAAAAAATAAACAACATCCTAAAATCATGAAAGTCTAAGTCAATCATCTATTTGACAACTGATCTCTTTGGTCTTGGTGTAGGATAATTGGTAGTATACAGATCATGTTCTTTTGCTATGCTCGGTCCATCAACTTTGCTAGCAACAATACCAGTTACTTCACTCTCACTAATTGTGTCATCAGCGTTCCCACTTCTTCCATACTACCATGGGATTGTGGCGTACCTTTGACGATATTTTACATCAACATCAATGTGACCCATATCAAAAACTTCACTGCTAATACATTCAGCAAATAAACATGTGTACATGCCACAATCACTGAAAAAATATTGAAAAAAATTATTTTGAAAAAGAAAGTGAATTAATTATTATGAAAAAATTACAATAATTTAGGAATACATACTTTGATATTGGATCTTGTTAATGTACATCATTGATAAATTCAACTTTGAGAGAATCAAGTTGAGCGGCAGTTTTCGTTTGAATGGAGAAGAAGAACAATGGAGAAGTTGGAAGAGAAAGAAAAATTGGCGTGGATGGAAAGAGAACGTGGGTATGTGAAAGTGGGGTGGGGTGTGGCATGTGATAAGGTAAAAGAAATCTCTCGAAAGGTGTAATTGATAATTATGAATTTATTCTCTCTCATAATTTTCTCTTTCTCTCACCTATTAACATTATATAAATTAATTAATAAAATATAATTAATTAATTTATAAATTAAAACTGATCTGTTAATAAATGTGTTAATAACAAAAGAACGAGAATCAAGGTAAAATCTCTAAAAATGTGTAAGAGATAATTATGGTAGATTCTTTATTTATATCATTTAATAATAAAAATAAAATTATAAAAGACTAATTATTTAATAAAGTAAAATTAAGTTGATTTATAAATAAAAAGTGATATGTTATAACCCGTAATTAAACTGTTATAAGCAATAATATTTTGAAAGTATCATTTATCACACTTGGCGTGCCAGAAATTGGAGGCGATACAAAGGCACATGTATACAGACGGATGAGGCAATTGCACAGATAAAGAAGGAAATCAGAGAAAGGTTACAGTTACTTAGTAGTTCCAAGAAAGCAATGAAATGTAGGACTTTTATTCAGCATTTAATGTATATTTAGTTTTCTTATGATTTGGTAGAACCCTGTTCTTTGTTATCAGAGAAAGGTGCTCTTCATTTGTATTCGTACTTTTTGTTGGTTATGGTAATATATTTACAGTTGTTACCAAAAAAATAAAATAATTTAAAAGTAGACTTAAAATCCGTAATATTACCCCTTAAATATATATGTGGGGTGATTTTTCTTTTTTAAATCAATATAAATTTGGAGCCTACTAAGTTTTCTATGTTTCCCACTATAAGATCGGGGCTCAAGCCCAATCATTCATTGAATTGACCCACTCATGGGCCCACGGCCCACCCTACTTTACCGAAATTACGAGGGGAGAAATGTTTTTGATATATATCTCAATTTTGCAATTTAGAACTAATATATCTTTTGTTATAAAAATGGCTTACTTATAATTTTATCGTTATAATGGTTTTCTTATATATATTTTTCCTATTACAAAATGACTTATATTGCCCCTTTTTGCTTAATGAAAAATGAAGATATTTATTTAATTTTTTTAAAATTTTTAAAGAAATCTATGTAGGAGTATATATGATCCTTTTATCAAAGATGAGAGATATTTTATTTTTCTCAGACATTTTCTTTTTACTTTTTAAATTCAGCAGCTATTTTGAGTTTTATATATATCTCTATTATTATTGTTTGAGTTGCGACTATATTGGAATTTATTTTAATGGGGCATCTATAATAAATTTTACAAGAAAATGAGTGGAAAATATTTGAACATCAAAATAATAAACCAAAAAAGTACATTTAAAATTGTTTTTCTTACTCCCATTAGACCAAGAGAGTATATATTGTTAGGATTTTGCTCTGATTTTCTTATCATATTTTAAGTTTTATTTTTTACAAAAGGGAAAAACAAAGTATTACCATAAATGTTTAACTATCCTAAAAGGAAAACATTTTTTTCTTCCATATTTGGTTTATTCTTTCCTTAGAGGAAAAGTTTGGAAATCTACAAAATTGAAGATACATATTCTCATAGCATAACACAATAGCATCCACAATATAGTCATTTAGAGAATTTTGTTCATGGAGTGATTTATATCTCAACAGTTTTAATAATATTCTTTTATATTAGTTTTCATATAATAATATTATGTTTTAGTATAAGTTTTTGTTATCTGATTTATCAATTCTATGATTTGCAATTGTAAGCTTGCGCATGACTCCCTAATCACTTTCGAACCAACATATATCTGGATCAAATGTGTAACAGTAGGGATATATATAAATTACTTTATAATAAAAAGAGATATCAATTCTAAATCACAAAATTAAGACTGTTTTCCCATTCAAGAAATACACTAATAATTTCTTATCAACTATTTCCCCTTTTTTTCTTTTCAACGAACTGTACAAAGTAATAAAACAAATAAAAAAGTGAATATATGGGGTCCAATCCCAATTATTTATACCAAGTATTAGTGAGATGTTAAATGAATGATTTTTTTAAAAAAAGTTAAGAAGTCGGGTCTTTTAATTCTTTTTTGATTTATCAACCAAAAGTTGGAACGTCTAGAGTCTCCAACCCACTCTCAAACAATTTATTCATACCTATAACTAAAAATGTAAGATATATATTTTCATTACTTTATAGTAAAACATTCTAAATATTTGTTTATCAAATGCAAGAGGATTATTTTTGGGTGGTATTAATTTAGAAATAGCCAACTTTCTTCGAGGGTGTTTTCAAAGCAAAAGAACAAAACGGTCTTTTTTTATTATAATATTGTCACGTAAAATCAATCCGACCATAATGTGCCCACCATAATCAAAAGATATATATATATATATATATATATATATATATATATATATATATATAAAACAT